>NW_012133267.1:0-33157 GCF_000313525.1 Fibroporia radiculosa | reverse complement strand
GACTCAGAAAAGGAAAAATAGCAATTGTATATCTGAGCGTGACATTAGATGCAGGAGACATGGGCACCTTTTCTTGCATTTGCTTCAGCGCCTAAAGACGCATCTGCGCCGCAGAACTTTCTGCGAGCCCAGCTGCGTCAACTATGAACTTCCCTATTGTTGTGAAGTCGAAGTACGAAATCTGTGGATCTCAGAGCGCCGGACTTTACCGCGCCGCCACAAAACTAGGGTGTTCCTTCAAATGTATCTCATCTCGCAGAGCACACGGATGATGACTACAGATTTGTTACGTCGCTTATATTTAACCTGAAGTAACTATGAGGCTGCTACAAATTGAATACGAGATTTTGACCCGTGAGCGATTCATGGCGAGTGCCTCCTGACTCGATGTCTCAATGTCTTCAAAGTGGTGAATTATTACCGTCAAACTCTCAGACAACCATTACGCCGACTCAGGAGGACGGAATTTTTAAGACGGAAATTTCCACTCTCGTGCCCAAACCTCTCCATTTAGTGCCAGCTCCCGTTTTCTGAGACACCTCAGCGGGCATCTCAGTTAGAATCTTCGTGATCCAAGTCACATCCGTCAACGGAGTCAGATCATCTCTTTTAGGGACTCTCTGTTTCGGATGACGATGATAAAAATCATTTTAGGTTTAATAAAAACAAAAACTCACCCGCCTGACCCATTCATACGGCGCCTCCCACCCGCTTGTCTCACGCACAACAAGAGGAGGTGATGATGCAAAGGAATGGTATATCCTCGTGTCATACGCGCGAAAGAGGACATGGTCCACCCGGAGAACGAATCGAGACAGAATGAACAAACAGGTAGGCATGACGCGCTTTCACGCATGACAGTATCAACAAACTACAGCGAAATCAGAGAGCGATGGCTGACTCACAATTCTAACCAAAAGATTAGAAGATCCATTGTCGTGCAGCTCATCTTCGTAAAGAGGGATTTCTGCATAAAATAATATAGGATCTTGGCGAGTCAGCTCGGCCAGTGGGATTGTATGAACGGGATTATCAGAGTCGGCAACACGCCATGAAAGCGAGTTCGGAGATGACGGAAAATTATGTCCCGAGTACATAGTTGTGTACGTCCAATCATATGGTTTTGTAGGAACAGTCTTTGGCATTGGCAGCTCAGCCGAGGGCCCTGTTCTGACAACATACGCTGTGAGAGCGCGTACATCTAAGTTGAGGTACTACCCCACCGGCTTTTCAACCATGCCTCTGCATACCCAACCTTGACTCCTCCATCGCCATCTTCCAGGTCGCCATTCTTCACCGCCTTTAGAGCCTGCTCTGTCGTAAAGGCATACTTCCATCCGGTAGACTTATGTTCCAACTCCAATGAATTATTTCCAAAAGTCATCTCCGGCAGAGGTATCCCACCCATCTTAGCCTGAAGCGCGTCTAGTTCGCCGGCATTCGAGATGGGATTGGTTTGTGCCGTAATGATCCATTCACCGATCTCGATGGTGCGCGAATTTGGAGACTCTTTGAGCGTGTGGTGGGGGGGAGAAACAGCTGCAGAAGCCATTACATCCAGATATTAAGGTGCTTTGGTGCGTGACAGAGGCGGACTCGACTCGGAGTCGTAAGTATGAGTATGAGTATGGAGGGCAAGAGAGACGCGTGGCCGGAGTTTGAAATGGCTACATATTCGTCTCGCGTCCAGATCCTGGCCCCCCTGGATCCTCTCTGGCTCGGTCGCTGTGCGCTGAACTCTACTTTCTCTATAGTCGTGCAGCCGGCTACTCATCTGTACGGGCTTCTTCGTGAAACCTAGGTTCTCATTCATCGTTACGTACTGGGAACGTACGTCATGGATAACTCAAGACCACCTTCGCCTGAAGCCCCGCCACAAGATCTATGGTCGTCCATCCTCGACTCTGTCTCGACCTCACGCTCCATACCAGCCAAGCAAATTGTAGTGCTAGGCCAGCCGTCTTCAGGAAAATCAACTCTCGTGTCCGCGTTACTTCAGAAATTTCCCGCCGACCATGACAAGGAGGAACAACGATCAAACTTCGCACTAGGCTACGACTGGGCGGACGTTCGAGACGATGCCGACGAAGGTGAGTCCCAGTCCATTTTGTTTCATGTGATTCTGTGAGTCTGATTCTTGTATCCTCGAGTCTAGATATACTTGCCCGTCTTTCAGTCTATACAGTGCCATCTTCCGCGTCGTCATACACTTCACTACTGCCACATTTTACACCTCCACGAGCGTCGTTGTCGCACACTCTCATAATTATTGTTCTGGATTGGACAAAACCATGGACATTCGTGGAAGAGCTTGAAATATGGTTGGAGTGGGTAGAGAGCTGGGCAAAAGGTGATGGTTCAAGAGAGCTTGACATTGTTCGTGAAGAGAATCGAGACAGACGTGCGTATGTGTTTCTATTCATTGCGTAACGCCTTCAGCAATTATTTCCAGTACAGGCGCACTTGCAGCATTATATCGAACCTACTGCGGACCCGTTACCGGCAACTTCCTCCTTGAACGGTACCGTATTGCCTCTAGGACCGGGTACGTTTACTCACAATACAGCGGGCGTGCCTATCATCGTCGCGTGCACAAAGGCCGACCTTATAGATGAGAACAATGACGTCCTAGGAGCTGGAACATCTGGGATGGGCGGCATGGTCAAGGGCAAAGGTGATGAGTGGGAGGAGCGGACGGACGGTGTGATGCAGGTCCTACGGACAGTGTGTTTGAAGTGTATGTTCTTTTTATTTGCAATAGTTTCTCTGACACCATCCAAACGACTAGACGGCGCTGGGCTTTTCTACACAACGCCTCAGCCAGATACCTTACAGATCCTGCGGCAATACGCCCTTCACCTTATGTTCGCACCTCCCGCGCCATCTCCGGGCTTCTCTTCAGGCTCAGATGTGCCCGGTCTAGCCAGAAATCCTTTCCTATTCCAACATAAACCAAATACTCTGGATCGGGATAGAATTGTTGTACCGGCAGGATGGGATAGTTGGGGAAAGATAAGCGTTCTGAGGGATGGATTTGACGCTAAGTTGTGGGGTGATGCATGGGAGCGGGACATCGATGGTGCAGAAGGTGAGACGGAACCAGGAGCGAAGAAGATGTATAGCGTCCTCGTACCCGATCAGGGTGCTAAAGTGCGTCTCGACTTACTTTTCTGCTCACAGAATGACCACCTGTACTGATTGCATTATCAGCCAGCGCCACTGCCTCCCTTCAATAGTCCCACACCAGAGCAGGTTTTCTTGGCGAAGAATTTCGACGAGAATTCCAAGAAGCCAGACAGAGATCCTCGCGGGGCTTTCAGAAATCCGAACGAGAACGTCGCCGCTGGAATCGTTGGGCCTATGGGCCCCAGCATTTCCAGTCTGCCGAATGTTGAGCGAGCACTCACGGAAATGGAAGGGGTAACTAGCTCGAACGCTGGTGGTGACTCATCACGCAAAGTACTCAGTCGTTCTACGGGTCGTCCGCCAACCTCAACTCTTGCTGTGCCATTAGCTGCTTCAAATTCTCGATCTCCTGCACCATCCCCTACTCTATCTCTCTCAGGCTCACCGAACACGCCAGGCGGTCAAACACAGCACGAGGTGTTGCAAAGCTTCTTCGAAAGGCTACTTAGTAGCAATAAAGATAGGACGGGCGCCAGCGCGAACGCTGCGTCTGGACGAACGACTTCCCCGTCGAAGGTAAACGGGAATGCGAGTGGGACAGATGAGGGAACATAACATATGTGGCTTGTGGATTATTGACCTATCATATTCTTTCGTATCTGCGTCCCATTTCGTGAGATGGTATCTTTATATGCTGCTGCAGCTTGTGATTTTGGCACAGGACGTCGTTCTACAGCGCTTGCCTGTTTTGTGATGCGAACTGCGTGACCAGCCTGCCCAGGATCAGCCAGAGATCTGGCATCACCGTCGATCATCGTCTTGCTACCCCTACTGAAGTACTGAGAGCAGTAGGCCCCAGTGTATTTGATGATGTCTCGTAAAATCCGTACCGGCGGATGATCAAGCTTCAAGCTTCGAGCTGTCGAGCGCTTTTGCACTCAAATGACTATGTCTGCTACTCACATAAGCCAGCGTAATAGTATGTTCGCCTGCGAGAATAATCACTCAATTTTGCGATTTTGATTGTAGCTCGGGTTGTGTGATGCTTGTTTTGCCATCCTTCATATGCCCCTTCTATGGATCGGCTTCCTACGCGGAATCATGGTCTCGAGGCATCTACAGGTTTGTTTGTAGCCGCGACAATGGCTAAACCCGGGGAATACTTGTACGTATGCAAGCAAGTTTTAGAGCCTGCGGTTAGTTGATTTATGTCTCTGTGCCCACTCTGTTACACCAGTACCATTTCTTCTATCTCGCAAATGTCAGAATGGACGTATTTATTCTAGTCTGGATCGCGTTCTGGAATTTTGCACGCTGCTCCACAACAATCGACTGATGTTTTTTCCGGGGCGGGGGAAGCATCCCCCCTCAGGAATATCCCCCGAAGCCGGGCCGTTTGGACGCTGATCATGTTCTTTAAATTCTATGCTGGATGAGTACGTGTTCGCCACCGACGCTATCATGCTTCAATGTATGCCTTAGAACTGAGGAATCCATGTATGTTGCTCTAATTTCGCTTGCTCCGCCTTCAGTTAACAACTCGCTGGAGACAGCGTCGGATAGATCTTACATCCTGGAAGTGGAGGAAAATAATCAAGAAAGTGCTTCATGGGTCGCGTCTTCCTTATAGTGATTTTGGTGCGTCAAACGTACAGAAGCGCTTCCTTGTACGCTTGACAGTATGCCGCTAACAACAGGAGTTGCCATTGATCGGATAGCCCTAACAGCCCTAAATACGCTCCTTGGCGAACGTCTCGTCGTGTTCTTCTACATCCTCTGCACAGTCCGCACGGTTCCTCCCCTTCCTTGCCTCCACAGCCATTTGCACCCCTTTCGTCGGTCTCGCCATCTCGACATTCTATACGGCAGTTAGTACAACTAACGGGAAGCTCATCCCGCGCAATATGCACGCGGATGGATTTGCACTCATAAGCTCAATTAAACAGAGCGGTAGCACTTTCTGAACGCTTATAACCGGTATGATAAGCACGGAAAGTGAGATATGGGTCGTCTCGCCCACTGGAGTAGCGCTTGAGTGGCGCTACTCGGTCTACAAGAGATATTTCGCATTAATACCGAAGGTGGAGAGAAAGACGGAGTAGAATCGCTGATGTCGCCCGCAGACGAGAACCCACATTTGAGAAGACTGTTTCTACACAAAACATTTATGCTGCATGGGCTCTTTCTCTTGACAAAAATTGGTGACAGAGCTGTCTACGACGCTACAAAGTCTCGACATGGAACAGTATATACGATTGCGTAAAAATCACAAGTAACCAAAGACAACCAAAATTCAGAACAGAGCAACCAGGTGTGGACGTGAAAGTCATGAGGGCAGGCGGGCAGTGCAACTACATTGATGGAAAGTAAAGCAGAATTGAGGGTATGAGAGGAATAATCGGAGGCTCTCAGCGGTGATGTATCGTAATCGCAGACACAAGGCATGGGGCAAATAATGAGTATGCAGAACATGATAGAGCAGATTGCAAAACGGGAATGCGACGTGTAAAGCGATTAATAGAAAATCATAGGTGGAGGAGCAGGGCGATGGTCGGCGGAGTACATCTCGTAATGCATCACCTGCGGCGACATATCCATGTAAGGCTGATAAGCGTAAGTCTCAGGATAAAAGTACTGCTGCTGGTAAGGTGGATAGGGCATAGGTGCTTCCAATACTTGCGTCTGTGGTTGCTCAGATAGTGGTGCTTCGCTCGTGGCTGTCGCCTCTTCACTGTCCTGGGACACCTCCAATGAGGGTTGCTGATCTTCAGGCGCGGGGTAGCTCTCTGTACTTGACATCGAAACTCGAAGCCCGGAGGGACGAGAGGTCGACTTCTTGCTCTCACCAACCTCCGTTGGCGCACGGATCTCAATACGACTGCTCTGACGTGCAGGTGCGAAAATAGGAGCACCCGTTGTTGGATCGTAGAACGAACCCAGAGGTGGTGTGTGTGAATGAGGGAGGAAGTCCTGGGATGCGGTCGAATGGGGAAACATGTGTGGAGGTATGTACGGTGCATTGACAGTGTGGTGGTGTACGTGTGGATGCATCATGGGGCGAGGGGTAAACATAGGCGGAGGTGTTTGTTGATGGAAGTAATAAGGACGGCCAGCGGCGAGCTCATATGACATGCCGTGTTGGTGCATGCCCATGTTAGGAGGAACCGGGGGCCCAAAAGCATACGGAGAACCGTACGGCGGTGAGGTTTGTGGAACGGGTGAAAAAGACGTCTGCAATGGAGGCAGTGTGGGAGGGGGAGGCCGTGACGATTCTTCTGTTGGGACAACAGGTGATGTGGGAACTTCGGCTGACAATGAAGGGCGGCGCAGTACAGTTTCCTTCAAGAGAGCGCTGGGGGACGAACTGGTTGGCTGGACTAGTGGAGATTCAAGCTCCATCTGGTCGCGCTGATGTTGTCGGGAGTTCGACTCCGCTTTCCTTAGACTTGAGGTAGGAGTTGACGCCTGAGACATCGGTATGCTGGCAGGCGATGAAGGTACTCCAGACGACTCTGCATGCGAAACAACGTTGACAATCGGTGGTGGCATAAGCATAGGAATGTCGACCCTTCTGTTCGGAACGAGATTTGGGCGAACGGTGAAAACTTCTTCTATTGACAGCTCGGCCATTGTAGTGGCAGGTTCCGCCTCGAGAGAATTTTGCGGGTAAATCTCGTTAGAGTCCTCCGATACCTTCTCCTTGCCAGGACGAGGGATACGAACAACAAAGTGCCCACCACTACCATCCTGTGATCCACCACCAGCAACAGGGAAGGCCACCTTCGACGGCGGATACGAACGAGGAGGTCCCCGGATAATATGATCGCCGCTGCCTGGTAACTTCACGCGGAAGCCCGGGCCTTGGCCCGGACGGGGTTTTAATGCAGGATCAAAGTACAGAAATCCTTCGTGCTGTTTTGTCCACATACGTTCGGGTTTCATAGCAAACCAAGGGCGACCTGCTGCGGCATGAGCAATGGGAGAGGCACGAGCGCCTATTGGTGATCCGCCGCGAACGAAACCACCGCGACCTCGAGGTACAAAAAAACCACCTCTTCCACGGGGAGCAAAGCCTCGCTGCGGGCCAAACCGAACATGCTGCTGGGATCCATCTTGTTCTTGTGCCCGCTGCTGCAGCACTTCGCGACGCTTCTCGTCCCGTCGTTTCATCTCTTCGAAGCCATCGTGCGTCCATGTCTTCTCGACAGGCGGAATCTCTGCGTCGGGGATGGACAGATCCACTTCGTCATCCCCACTTTTGATTGGCCCATAAGGGCCCGCACGACCACCGTAAAATCCCCGGCTGGCCCGTCCCCGCATAACAAACGCCCCTCGTCCTCGACCGCGTGTCTGCCAACGCCCCCTCCACCAACCACTGAGACTGCGAAGATCCTTGTCCAACAGACGGTCATCATGTCCCCAGAACTCACCGACCTTTGGGACAAAGGAAGGATCTGTTTCCAACCGTTGCTGGTAGGCCTGACGAGCGGACTGGCTGCGGACACGACTCGACAGATGTACCCCTCCCAGGTGGTCAGACGTGGACGCCACTGGCTCTGGCTCTCCATCTTCGTGTGCGTCAACAAGACCGTCATCTCGCTGGGGTGGCGACGTTGGCGGCGCAGAACTAGAACGATTTGCAAGAGACCTCTTCCCCTGCCTATGCGTCTTGCGGAGATGAGGACCAGCAATGATGGGCTGGTCTATCCCGTGTTGATCAAGATCAGCAAAATCGATGACGGGGAGCTCCTCTGCGCCATTTGCGTGCTCAGCCGTCACCATATCTGCCCAGTCTGTCGCTGCTGCAAAGGGACCAGAGTTGATAGGTTTGGACTGCATTCCGTTCTTGAGAGGAACATGACCATTAATCTGAGGTGGGGGACTTTGCGTCGTGCTGGGGGTGACCACCTCAGAGCGACCATTGACGCGAGCATCATCCGAGAACGATTCGGACTCGGACTCGGACTCGGATTCAACTGAAGACCGATCGTCATCCGAGTTGTCATCAGAGGTCACCTCACGCTCAATTTCTTCATCGCTCTCCACACCGAGAGCTGCCCTCCCTCTTCGCCTCGCAGGACGTGTTTTTCTTGCGTGTGAATTCGACAGAGATTTGCCGACAGTGTTGGTAGACTTCGATACTATTGACGATGCGGGTGCGACCATGACTGAGAAACTGCAAGACAAAACAGGAGACAATATTAGTCCAAATTCAACCAAGAAAACGATAAAATTACTCACTTGAATGAGCCGGATATGAGGAGAAGGCAAGGGGGGAGTATACCGGAGGTGAATGAGCTGAAAGTAGTGGATGTCGACAAGGGCGAGTGAGCGGAAAGAGTACAGCGACAAGCAGCAGAGCGCCAAAGACAGAGCGGTGCGGCGATTTGTCAGCGACTTCTCAGGCACTGCGGTCGTTCGAGTCATCTCATCTCTCCACAAGTCTCCCGCGCTCTTCCTCTCCCGGCTGCCCTTTCGTCAACTCATTTTCTCGTTCGGAGTTGTCAGCTGTTCACTCGGGCGACGCGCAGAACTATTGCTGCAAGACGATCAAAAGTGACATTCTCCGTCAATCCGTTTACATTGGATTTCCTGACTTCACGCATCTGCTGTTCGCATCTCGCAATCGGGACACAATTTGGGATGAGAGAGTGTGTGGTATGTGTTAAATATTGCGGCTACTAAACAATCATTGTCGTACACCTTCGACTGCCTTCAAGCCACTATACCTTGTTTCTTCATCTGACCTTCGCACCAATCCCAAAGCGCCATGCCGAGAGCTGGATCATCCACCTGGATCGCATAGGTCAAAACTTATTTAACCGTGGATAGCTGTTTCACATACCTCAGTTCTGAATGGGGTGCTTCTCTTCCCAAATGGCGCAAAATATATTCCTGCATCCTCCCTCGTCACCTCTGGCGATGTCGCAGCGTAAAGCTGTGTCAATACACCCTTAGCGGGGGGATGCTTCGACACGGCCGTCTACTATGGTATGAGTAACTCTCGGCTCGTAAATGCGAGGACATATACGTACGTTCCAAGTGAAGAAAGATGTCTGATGCCTCCACAGGTTTGTGCTGACGTTTCCCGGACTAATTGACACGGAAATGAGGCCTTGATACGCTCCAATTAGTCGGGTTCCTCCCTTGAAAGCGATGTTCAGATACTCGCCGGAGTCTGTATATCGACGAGCCACTTCGTTGGCAAACACAATATTCCCCATTTTCGACTGTGCGTAACGATGGAAAATCTTCCCTTCAGACATTGCGTCAAATCTGATACCGCCCTATCGCGAATGTCAACGTGCAATTGAATCCATTCATAAGATGAACATACTGGAGGAGCAGCCATGTGGGCAATGGAGGCCAAGTGGACAATCCTCACTGTCCCCTCTTCTGATTGTTTAGCTGTTAGAAGTAGAGTGGGCAAGAGAAGGCGAGTGAATGCAAATGGTCCCAGCACTATTTTCCGATTAGGATGTTGAGTTGCTGTTTCGTAATGCGCGGTCAGCTCACCATTTGTAGCAAATTGTAGATCGATGCCATTGATGGGCTTGTCTTCCTTGGGCAACATTATTCCAGCGTTATTTAGTAGAATATGGAGCCGGCTCTCTTTGCTTTATATTATCAAACGTTGGCAATGCAAACAACACTTCCCCCAGGACAACCAATGTTCACGTACCTGAGGAATTCCTCTACGGCAGCCTTGACGCTATTCAAGTCGTTTAACTCCAGACACAAAAAGTGAACCTCGCCGCGCGTGGATTGTGACATATTCGACAAACGGGCGTTGATACGGTTGAGTGCCGTGGCACCCTTCTCTTGTGAACGGGCGGTGGCATAAACTTTGGCACCGCGCGCGGCAAGGGCGACCACCGATTCAAGGCCAAGACCCGCGTTTGCACCTGGAACGTCGTAAAATTAGCTTGCTCGGTTCCTTGGTGAGCTATACGGCTGAAATTTTTGACCTGTCACGATCACAACTTTTCCTGTCATATCAGGAATGTCATCTGCGGACCACTGTAGACCATAGTCAGATTTTCCAGTGCTATCACACAAGACATTGCAAAAACCTGAGGTTTCGAAGGATACAGTTCCCGGAAGAACTTCCACACGTTGCTCGGCCACAATATGGACAGTGGGACGTTGTACATGGTAGGATTAGTCTGGGAAGTGAGCTTCTCTGCAGTTGTCCATTGTCTGGCAAACCGCTGGTCTTAAATACTCCCGCGTTGATTAGATCGCTTAAAGTCTGGTCTTCCTTCGGCTCGGACTCGGGGGCGCCTGCATTGACCGAGCGAGCACTAGCACTGGCACTTGCTTGCGTCACCATCATGATGGCATTCAATGCAATCTGAATGTCGCGCATCCTCTTGAAGAGCGTGGCAGCTGTATGACACTAACGGCTGCAGATCAGAGGCATGGAGAGGCAGCCACGATGTGGTAGTAATACAGTATATCCCCCACGCAACCGCTTCCACAATCTTTACAGACACAGCGGTGACCGTACCAATCGACCGAGAGTATTGGCCGGATATTACCCGATGATCGGGCCGCCGAATGGAAATAGCTTCAAGGCTGGTTTCGACTAGCCGCGGCAAGTTTGAGTACTTACATTCTGTGTCCAGAATCGAAGTCATGCTGTGTGCAGTCCGATTGATTCGGAAGGGTTGATGATCATCCAACAAAACTTCCATGTGGACGGCTTGTGTCTAATCCCGCTCCCCGTGGTTCTGGCCGAACCCGCAATAGCAGCAGTGCCCACTGGGCACTAGCACATGTATGGAAAACGCGGACACGTGACGAGGATACGAGGACCGCGAGTCGGAGACGCGATGTCATTGTTTGAGGCGAGTGTGGTCTTGTGGGTCCGCACTTTGAAGTTTACCACGGTTCGAGTTCAAGTTCATTGCAATGCCAGACGAACAAACTTGTCTCTTCGTTCTGCTCAACCTCGACTTGTCCTCTGCTCGACGGTTCACGAAGGCCTTACGCCAGTCACGCCTCAACGCACACGACGCTCCCTCAAGAGTCAAGAATTAAGTCAATCCACGAACAGTATGATTCCTCTCGTACCTGCTCTCGCCCTCGCCTTTGTTTCTTTCATCTCCTCCGTTTTTGTCGTTCTCCGTATCATAGTTCCTATTTTACCCCCTCATCCTCTCAGCCGTCGGGTTCGTCCTGTGAGTACATCATTCCTATTTTTCCCTGTCAAAGTGGAGCTAACTGGCCGTGTGCAGTCTGAATTTGGCCTTCCTAACTTCCGCTCTCTTTCTCCAGCAGAAAAGAGTCACGTCTGGCTCGCATCTTGTGATGTTTTGGCACTCGCACTTTTTATCTGGCAAGTTGTATCGGAATACCTTAGCAACTCGGTCGATTACGATGCTACCCGGGATCCTAGCAGTGCCGTTAGACTTTGGCTAGCTCTGACACTCAGACAAACGTGTCTCTTTATTGTCGCTACCATAACATTAGTGCACGTTCGTATGGGTCGCACCGTGGCCCTCGGAAAGACCCACTGGATGCTTTGGGCACCCACTCTTCTCCTGGTCGTAACATCCACTGCTCTCGCCGGCGTTCTCTCCGCGACAGGCCTCCCCAGCTTCTTCATGGGTCTTTTTGCCTATACAACGATTCTCGCTATTGGGAGCAGTATGGCATTCGTCGGGCTCATCATTACCTTGGTTATCATCAAGCGGAACCTAGCTGCTCTTGATGAAGCACAAGATTCTTGGCCTCCCGCTAAGGAGATC
Source organism: Fibroporia radiculosa (assembly GCF_000313525.1). NCBI lineage: Eukaryota > Fungi > Basidiomycota > Agaricomycetes > Polyporales > Fibroporiaceae > Fibroporia > Fibroporia radiculosa. The sequence goes on along the minus strand of NW_012133267.1, from coordinate 21,278 downwards.
GGGGAGAAACCCAGGCCCTCTTTTGCAACCGAAGACATAGATGTCCTCAAAGATGGCAGTTCCTGGATCACGTCCCATGCCAGCTCCCGTCGCACATCTATCTCAGCATTCTCGTTCTCAACGCACCATTCCGCCAAACCATCCAATGGCAGTGTTCGCATGGCCCAGAACCCGGCTATGGCCTCTCAGCCTTCTATCCCGCACAAGTCGTCCTTCTGGTTCAATCCAGCGATGTCTTGCACTGGTCACGAGTCCCCTATCCCCCCTGTTCCTCCTTTACCCTCGCCTTACCGTTCTTCATCGCCAACGTCGGACAAGTTGCATGACGATCCGGACCCGTTCAGACGAGAACCGCGCGATCGCATGGGCTCGCAGTCGTCATGGCTCACAGAACCGTCTACGTACCAGCCGACGCTGAGTGCTTGGTCCTTCCCCAGGACCTGTCCCGGCTCGCCGCCTCCCTCTGCTACTACTCCGGATCTTCTACTTCCCTCTACTACGGCTGCGCAGTCCGTTCCCGCAATGGCAAGCGCACAAGTTCTGGGTGGGTATGGTTATGACGCAGAGGGTAACCCTGGTAGTTTGGCTTCTAAACATTCTAGCGATCTCGACGTATCAATCTTCCGCACGATTGGATGGCTTATCACCATTTGGGTACCACTGGTGCGTTGATTCCTCTTTTGCTCTGCTGGTTTTTGAGCTTATGTTATACATAAGGTCTTGTCGCTCCCATATGTATTCATGGTTACTTTGCATGCGCCTCTGGCTTCCTCTGCAGCTTCCATCACGTTGATTGTTTCAATGACATTGTCCTCCCCTCTTCTTGCTCTGCATGTCATACTGCGTTCACCGTTCCCCATCCCGACCCAACTCTTTGAGTCTTACCACGAGCCTCCCTCTGCTGTGATGCGGGCGCCTTCTCCGATGAGCGCTGCACCGTCGTTCAAGTTCTCACACGAGTATAAGCGTAGCGGCAGCATCACTGTAGTGGAGGGTCGGCGCAGCGGAGACGTGTGGGTATCCAACGGTGATGCTATTGATGGCAGGAGCAAGATTAGTCGTGCTCTGGGACTTCTTCAGCCTGTTCCGAGGCTCGCTGTTTTGCCTGTAGAGGATATCCAAGAGGCGCCGCTGACGCCGCCCCTTCCTATGCAGTCAATGCCTAACACCCCTGTACGGGTGCCTGATACACCTCAGTCCGAGAACAGTGCGGAGCTCGGGAAGCATGGGCGTCCCCGCAAAGAGTCAAAGGCATCATCCTATTATTCCGGTGGATCGGAGGCGCTTGCATCGCAAATCATGATTGCTCAAAAACACTATTCTACTCTAGCAATGACGCTGGTAGTTCCTCCATCTCCCGAGCATAGGGCCTCACTGGATGCTATCGCGGCTGACGCCGGTGCGATTGACGTGGCTGCTACGGGTGTGGATTCTGCACCGAATGAGACGACCCGTCCTTCGCAGCATCTACGCTCGCGTTCCATATCTTCGATTCAGTCTCGCAGTGATCCTCGCTTCCCAATGAGCCCACCACCTTTGTCGCCTCTCCCTCCCACACCCCCGTCTGTGAAGGAGCTTCGAGAACGACAGGCTCGTATGATCGTCCATCGCAAGTCGCAATCACATTCGTCCTCCTTGCTCGATTACTCGTTCCGGCCTGTGGACGATGACAACATTGCAGAGATTGATGCGTTGTCTGCCGGTGTACTGCCTATACTGGTTCCCGGCTTGACTGTCGGCTCTGACATGAGGGTTCGCGAGTGGAACTGGGAATCCCCGGTCTCCATTGGAAGCCGGAATAGTAAGATGGGATTGTCTTCACTTTGGACGAGGAACTCTAGAATTGTGCCTGCTGAGCTGGGCGGTTTGTCATCTGAGTTCTCTTCGCCCGAGATGCACTCGACTCCACCACTCCGCAAGGTGGCAAAGCCACGAGAGAGGAAGACTTCGGCCCACAAGCGACACCACTTCAGTCTTCCCAGGTATGTGATGGTTCTAAGTTTCGACTGGCCTTGAAACTCAAACATGCGTGACTTTTATTAGCTTAAGTCTTGGTAAGGAAGGCATACATGCACTTTCGACATGGCGCAACGATATCACTCGTGCTGTGGATGCAAGGCTTGGCCCATACAGTGCTGCAACTACAAGTGAAGTTGGCAGAAGAAACACAGTCTATGGTGGTGAGCTGGTGGCCAACATTGGTACACACCTCAATGTGGTCAGTGAAGAAGAAGAGCTCTTGCGCCCCATCTCGCCACCTGTGGCTTGCGCATCTTCGCCACGCCCGGCTTCAACGAGTACCTTTGGTCCCACATTGTTGGCTGCGGTCGATGCTGCTGATGGCATGAGCACTGCCCGGAATTCGCTTGCGACTCTGATCACAGCGCTGGATCAGGAACTGCGGATGCCTCCGCAATTTGCTGCATCAGAGGTCACTCTCTTCGACTTCGAGGATACCCAGGGACCACAAGCCGAGAGCACACCTCATGAATCCAAACAGCGATCCCGACCGACGTCGCAAAATGTACCATCTGTCCCTCAGCTCCCCTTAGGATCAAAGCGTGGCAGTCGTTCAAGCATCACATACATCAAATCGGACGAGAATACTCCCCCGGTATCAAAGCCTGCTACTATTTCGCCTAAGGCCATCTCGGAGTGGTCTTCTCGCGCTGTGCGCCCGTTGGCACCTAAGATCAGAGCCAAAGCAGACAAGGCGAAAGCTGCGAAGCAAGCGTCCGCATCGCCGCGCGACTCTTCCAACAGTGGTCTGCGACCACTGTCCCTTCTGCAGGACCGCGACGCAAATACGGACGGTGTTTCTGAAACACGCGGGCTGAGTCTGAAAAAGAAGCAGAAGAACATGAATGACGAGAATGCAAATCCTACTGTACAATCGAAAGCCAAGGGCTTGCGGCCGCTGAAGCTCGCACGCAACGACACGACGAAGGAGCGCGCGGTTCTACGGAAGATAGAGACTCTCCCTGACGTCGTCGTTCGACCACCTTCGGAAAGCCATCGTAACGATCTGGGACTTTCGTTCCGCTCATAGCGACGCGCCCCGTCCGACTCGTGCTGACATTTGATTCCAATCAGACACTTTTGTTTGAACTATGGTTTAGATCGCTGTCTTATTTTTCTGCTTTCGTGCACACGCTCTGGCTGTTTTGAAACCCCCTGATTATTCTGTCTGTCATATGCCACTATGCCCCTTCTCTCTGCTGATTCTCTCATCCAATGACCCACTATAGTGGATTACTGCCTGTCCTGTTACTGTATAGTTATACGCATCGTCCACGCTCTCATCTATGCTTTCCTTGTTTTGCACTTCCTTGAATGCTTCACGCTTTCTAGTTGTTGATGTCCCCTTTCCTGCGCCCACATGGTTCGGCGTCTCAGTCTCGATGACGATTGTTACTCACATACGAAACAGTGTTCAGTCAATTACTTGAAGACACTTTACGGTACTTGTTATATGGTCACTAGTGCTACGCACATTTAACTCGCGCATGGTCGCGCCTCATTTACTTAGTCTCTTGCAATGAAGTTCAAACAGTCAAATTCGTCAATGTCGGAAGGGAGATAACGAATAACATTATCGCTAGTGTCGAGATCTCTCAAATATCACTACATGCCAGGGCCAAATAGGCTGATCCAAGCCGACGGCGGTGGTCCGCCTTCTCTAATCTTTGTCTGCCCGCAATATGCAATCACGTATTTCGATGGATGCCATGTCACGGTGGGCGAAGACCCGAGAGCCGGGACGCGGTGCAAGGGCATGCCGGTCTCCGTTGCACACTGAGTTAGTTGCACAGGAACGCACATCAGCCATATAAGCCGCGTGACATATTAAAATGATGACACACAATGTCGATGTATGAACCTGCATTGGCGATCGCGATGAATTCCCCATCATGCGAGAAGCTCAGCGCGGTGATCGCATTGCTGGTGGAGAACATATGTCAAGGACAGGCCAACGGAATAGCTGGCAGTTTATCTGACTTACTCGCAGGCAGTAATGGTGCGTGTGCATATCCATTCTGACAAGTCGAACATGTTCACGATGGAGTCATGCCCCCCAGAAGCCAGATACCTGTATCGCCCTGGTAAAACGATGTACGCAAATCACTGACAACTTACCTGCCTCTGGGGTCCAACGCAGCTGCCACGCAACCACCAACATGCGCAGGCGTACTGTGGACCAATGCCAGTGACGGATACTGCAGTATACGTATCGATGCTTCAGATTGATGGGTAAGAACGAGACCGTCTCCGACGTGATTAAATGTTGCCGTCGATGCTGGTATCTGTTTATCATCAAAGCGTGGCCAGGCGCATACAAGGTGTAACGCACTGGATCCTTGTCTGACAGCCGCCACAGCTCCTTGATCTCTTCCCCATCTTTTCCATATGCAAGTATAAAAAGTTGCTTTCCCGAAGTGGTAAATAGAATCGTGCGGCCATCCGGAGAATAGCTCGTTTGGGCAGGAGATACCTTGAGTTGCAGTTGCTGTACGTAGCGGCTCTCTGAAATCAGCAATTCTACAGTTGGTCAAATTTGTGGAAATAATGCGATGTGAACTCACGTCGAGCATCCCAAAAAACGATTCTCCTGTCTTTTTGGCTGGATGTGCAGAAGAGCTCCGGATGTGTCGGGTTCCACGAGATGTAGTCGACGTCATCCGAGTGACCCCCCGAGAACATAGAGGCCGAGCGTATCTCCATCTGCGACAACTCATATTAGATGAATTGTAATAATCCATCTAATCCATGCTCAGTCGCTCACGCTTTTTTCTGGATGCCACAAGCGCACAACCTTGTCAATGCCCACCGCGCCCAGTCTCTTCCCATCACAGCTCCAAGCGACGTGGTTCATAGACTGCGGGGACGGTATGCGGATGTCGCGAGGGCGGAATGCAGAGAACGTAGGGGCCTGCGACAGAAGTCATTGATCGTCTCGAGCTAGAGTGGGGGCGCGACCGTGTGCAATCGTACATGGAGACCGCGAGCAGCAAACGTTGTGTGCGGAGGAGGCGAAGGTGGACGCTGCGGGGGCGGAATGTCGTCCTCGTCTTTGCCATTTGCAACCTGAGACGACATGGTGTGTGGTGCGGAGGCTCGCCGGCTCGGTGCCAATGCTGCTCGAGTCGCTTGCGGACGTTGCCGATATTAACCACAACACCTTCCTTTTTGAGGATTGCGCCTACCTCACGACTCCTCGAGTCGACTCGCTCGAATAAAAACGTTGGCATGTATCGTAGAACATTTCGTCTAATTCCCTCGCCACTGCACTCAAGTATGTCGTGCTCTCGTGCCCTGTCTGTGGAAGACACTCCCAAGTCATCCCATGACGAAGATTTGACACACATCGCTCCATTGGAACACGAACGATCTATCAGTGTAATATTGGATGAACCTGCGTCGGAGAAGGTAGGTTATGGGCAGATATTCCCTGAGGGTTGATGGAGAGCTTGGACAACAATCGCAAGAGCGTGAGTCTGCATGCACTGTATCATCGACTAGTAAACCAGCTTTACAGAGCTCTGACGTGATTCTGCGGCTTTGGGTTTGTTTCTTGATTGAATGTAAGATGTTTTTACTCTTATTGTCAATGACAGTCAGATATATGACCTCATTTGGAGTGCATCAAGGTTAACACTATTGTCGACCATGATTATCCATGGGTGTTGCTAAATTCCCGCCTAGCTTACTACACGCGGAGATGCATTACCAACCAAACGTCCTCGATCATCTCGTGAGTTTCAGGAAGAAGTGTACTATGAAAGGCAACGTAGAATTTAAATGGGTACAGTAGATGCTGGTCATGATACACTGATGTGACCCCATAAAAACAGGAATGCAACCTGAGCTTCTCTGCATCCCGGCCGAAAGCAAAAGCAGCACCTCTAGAGTTTCGAGGGATCACCGCGAATCAGACAACTGGCCGACTCTTTTTCCAATCAGAGTCATGGTCGCCAAGCGAGGGGATGATTTGTAAGTGTCTCCTGTATTTCCCGAGGTCCAAGCCGCACAGAGAATGACCCAAGTCACAGAGCAGCTGGTATTGTACAGTGTTTCCAACACGATGATCAAGTTTCTGAGATTTTTTTGAACTAGGGTTATTCAAGCAAGACTGACACGGCGGTCGAGTCAGAAGGAGAGGGCTGCTGACGGTATGGAGGACGACTCAGACGTCCGTGTCCAGCGGGGGAGCAGACGACAGGCCGAGACAGACGCTCAGTTCATCGTATTCTACTTCAAGCTCCGACTGAAAGAAAGATGTCGATCGGAGGCGACAGATCCGTAGCTGATCAGTCCAGCTTCATCCATTTACGCTGACGGATTTCTGCACTCAATGGACGGCTCTTTCCTCCTCAGCCTGTGGGCTTCCCGCGCGCCGTCACCTGCCAAAAATCTATATAAATCCTCCTGTCCGGGCGATATCGTCGCCATCCCTTGCTGCTCTCCCTCGTGGGCATGTCGGGCTCTCATTCGTACTCGGCCAGCATACACAGCGGCAGCGATCACCATGCAGCGCGCAGCGGACACATCGTCGTACAGGAGCCCGCACATGTCAACACGATCGAAGGGTCCATTGCAAGTAAAGAGCAGGAAAGTGGTCCCAGTGTCCCACAGGCGCCGGTCTTCCAAGAAGGTGGTTGGAGGGGCTGGACAACAGTCGCTGGCGCGTAAGTCAGCGTCACAATACACGCTCTACATGCCGAGATTTCAAGCGCATCTTCCAGGTGGCTGGTTCAGTTCTGCGGGTTCGGGTTAGTCTGCGATCCAGACAATCAGTATCACTACTCCGCTTACCGGTGATCCCAGGTATTCCACATCGTTCGGAGTGTATCAAGGTGTGTATCAGTTCTGTATTTCACAGGCGCTTTCGCTCTAGTCATACCTATGCGTATTCTGTACAGCATACTACACTCAGACGTACATCACCAATGAGACCTCCTCGACGATATCGTGAGTTGTCGCTTGATGGAGTTGTAGCCATTTTTCTCATTGGAGATTGGATAGGTGGATTGGTAGTGTGAATGCCTTTCTAGTTATTGGATTTGGTCTCGTATCTGGGAGACTCTTTGACAAGGGCTATTTGTACGTGTCTTGGTGCCCCTTGTCGACCCCCACTGAATGCATGCCGCATGCAGCTACTACCTCATGATCGGTGGATCCATCTTGTACTCATTCTGTATATTCATGCTGTCCTTGACGAAGCCAAATCAGTTTTATCAGGTGCGTTGGGTGTCCCCTCCACACTAAGGCTGAAATTGACTCGACGGACAGGTCTTCTTGACCCAAGGTATCGGCATGGGGCTCGCCGCCGGAACCCTCTATATCCCCAGTGTCGCCGTCGTGTCGCACTATTTCCAGAAAAAGCGCGCGCTAGCCATGACCATCGTTGCCTCCGGATCGTCTTTCGGTGCTGTCATACACCCAATCATGCTCAATAACTTGCTCTCATCATCCATCGGATTTGGCACGTCGGTACGCGCAAGTGCGGGTCTTATCAGCGGATGCTTGCTCATAGCATGTTGCATGATGCACCCGCGCCTGCCTCCGCCGAGGCAACATATTAGTTACGTACAAGCGGCGAAGAAGTTCTCGAAGGACTCGGCATACGTCTGTACGACAATGGGGTAGGCATCTCTTCCCTGGCCTCGTCCCTCTGCTCTTCAACCATTAATGCCGTACCACACTAGACTCGCAATCTTTTCGATCGGCTATTACTTCCCGCTCTTCTACCTCCAGCTGGATGCGTCACTACACGGGCTCAGCAATACATTCTCATTCTACTCTGTCTGCATCCCCATTCTTGCTCTTCCTGCGCAGCTTACTGAACCGCCCCCGAATGTTGCGCGATACAGATTGTCATCATGAATGGGTGTAGTTTCGTCGGCCGACTCACACCCGGATTCTTCGCACACCGCCTTGGGATCGCAAACATGATTTGTGTCGCCACATTCTGCTGTTCCGTGCTTGTCTTCGGCATGATCGGCCTCAAGAGTGTTGCTAGCGTTGTTGTCCTCGGGATCATCTATGGCTTCTTTGCGGGCGTTTGTGAGTGACTCGATCCCGCGGGATCGAGTCAGTGGTTGATCAGTTTTTCCACCTCTTCCTGCAGATATCGCCCTAATGGGACCCCTTATGGTTGTGCTGACGGACAATGTGGCCGAGCTAGGGTGAGTGCAGCCCGCTCCCTGGTCGTTGACCACCAGTCAGTGGTATCCTGACACCTATACGGCTCATTCAGGGTGCGCATGGGCATCGCGTTTGCCTTTTCAGGTCTGTCGTCATATTTGAGTATTTTCTCCAGCTAACAATGTGATGATACCTTTTCCGAAGGTGTCGGAAGCCTCATTGGTGAGTCCCACTGGCTAATGTCAGCTTGCGATCCGCGCTCACTTTGCCTGCGCCACTAGGAACTCCGATCTCCGGTGCCCTTCTGACAAACAACTATATCTGGTGGCGACCCGCCGTGTTCAGTGGAGTGAGTCACATCGTGTGGTATTTTCGTGCTCACACTGGCTAATTATCTTATAGGCTGTCGCCATGGTCGGAGCTGTCTTCTTCGCAGCGATGCGAGTGATTTTGTTTCACAGGTCTCAAACAAAGATGTTCGCACCGGCGACCGAGAAGCCGGGCGCATGAGCGTACCGTGCGTCCGCTGTGCATGACACATGCTAATGCGTACTCGCATCCTAGATAGAGTGAGCGTGAGGTGCGGTATTCACTGGACAGCTAGAAGTGCATCAGAGGTGCTCTCCGATGGATATTACAATACTAGCCTAGTAATCCTAAGTTTGGATTGAGCACCTCGGGGCCGTCAATCCCTCTCCATTTAGATGAATAGCCAACGTGGGTGCCGCTTCAGTATTCGTTCTCTCGAGCTGTTGTCTCGCTGTGCTGTCGTGGGCTCACCTCCATTCCGTTTTCTTTACGGCATGCAAAGAACTATAGCCTTAAAGCTTGCATCCGAGTTCTGTGTGCTGTTTTTTTCGCCCTGCTTTCGAATGATGAGATATCTCTCTTCAGCCGGGCTTTCAACGTGCTTGTCCGAATTGCCTCCGAGGCTGCCCTTCGGATTTAACGAGCTATGTATTGTGAGCATGCCATAACACTTGCAGAATAACCTTCGAGTGCCAGGATTGTGTAAGGCATGCACACCAGGATATCAAACGGAGGAATGACTGATATCCTCACGTAGCGGCAGAGAAATGATGCACGAGATAATTAGCGTTGAGAAGCGACTGGTCCATTCGAATAGTGGTAAAATTTAGTGAAACTTCAAGCTTCAAGTCGACGGGCCGACGCAAACCTAGTATAAGCTTAGATCGAACCGATGTTTTTCATCGGAGCACGCATTCATATTCAATACCGCTAGCGTGTTCACTCTAACCGGTAGAAGATCCGTTGAGTATCTTGGGATTTCTGTCTATTTACATTCAAGAAGCATGTAAATTGTCTAAGCTAAATGCCGCAAGTTGAAGCCGACCTTCCCGATTTACTCTCGCTCGGTAGGCATCTATCGATCACGTGCCTTCAGTCCAGTGTGAGCGCAAGTGCGACGTCGACTTCAAAGTTCACCAACTTGTACGATGGCAACACTTGCACCATTCACCACAGCGCATCGGCGCTACGTGCAATCCTTGTATCGACGAATATTAACAAATGAGCTGAACTGGACGGTCAGCCGCGATCTCTGGAGAGGGAAGGCCATTGCTGTCCGCGCGGAGTTTGAGAGGAACAGGTGTGTGCTGTGTTTTGGTGGAGTTGTAGGCTCTCATGCTTGGGATACTTGGATACGTCGTATAGGAATGTGCATGACCCGCGAGAGCTTGCTGCACTTTTCGACAAAGCAGAGGCGGACCTCGCTGAAAGACTCCACCCGGATCCCTACAGACGTGAGTATTACTGCCACTCTCGCTCGCGACAGACGTGTAATTGTTTTCTTCAGCCGCCGAGGCTGTCGACGGCACGAAATGGTGCGCTTTTCTTACTACATCGGAGTGTTTCACTGATGCCGTCTTACTCATGCGTTTACTGTGCAGGGAGCGCAACGTGCCGGTATGTGGTCTGTATCGCTATCGCACTCAGCCCGACGCTCACGCACGTGTGAACAGCCACCATTGGGACCTGTATTCGAGCACGAGAAGTTCAACGAGGACCATGGGCGGGGTCACCATCATTAATTCGCTAGAAATTCGCGTTGATAATATTCTTGTACTCATCCGACCCGGGTTTGCAATTCGTCACCAGTATCATTGGGGAGGGGGGGGGAGGCGCGGCGTTTGTGCCTGGATTGGCCCCCAACCGACGTGCAATGGACAAGTCGCTGTTTCCCCAGACGATGGTTACTCCGGTGACTTGTTGCGTAAAATAATGATGAGCTACGTAGAATTGTGGTCCGATGCATGTTGGCGACGGAGAACAAAGATTCAGAACCGGATCATGACAGTCAGTTGATGGCCCCCGTGGGCAGAGAGGTTGAGGAGGAGCATATGCTCGGCTGAACGTTGGCGGGGAATGGCCCGGAAGCCATCGTCGCACGTGGGTCTTGCCCCAGACGAGGAGCGGCCGCTGGGGTGAGCGCAGCGCTCTTATGGATGTCCTGCCCGCGCCACCGCCCTCCTTCCCTCTCTCATCCCCATGAACTATCTCCGCGGTGCTGTCAGCGCCATCAGTGCTCCCTACCAGTACTACAAAGATCTCAATCCCTCCACCCTCACCGGCGCCATCGACGTCATAGTCGTTCGCCGTCCCAAGACCCACGACGCAGATGGCTCCACTCCGACTACCGACGACGACTCCGAGCTTGTTTGCTCGCCTTTCCACGTCAGGTTTGGAAAATGGCAAGTCCTCCGACCGGGAGACAAGAAGGTACGTTGCGCTGTGCAGCGTCTGTAGATCCCGAGTGACGCCGGGAGCAGGTGAATGTCTTCGTCAATGGGCAACCGATTCCCTTTTCGATGAAGATCGGCGAGGCCGGTGAGGCATTCTTTGTGTTTGAGACGGACGAAGATGTTCCCGAGGCCCTCGTCACCAGTCCCATCCTCGCCGCAACGCAGCCCGGACAGAGCAATACCGATGTTGAGCGCGCAGGTAGGTTCGGTGCGAAAGAAAGCCCGGAAGCGCAGATGGAACAAGCGATGACTACCGGTGCAACGCAGGAACCAGACTTTCTCGATCTGAATGCACCCAGTATCGAAGAGCCACTAGGGACAGGGACCCAGTCCCCGCTATCGACAAGCAACGGTCAGGATGATGACAACGGCAAACCATCGCTCCTTGCGCGCACAGCACAGCTTGGAAAGGCGGCGATCGGCTTTGCTGTCGAGACGGAGAAGGCAGAGAGGGATAAGTTGAAGGACAAGACGGTCAAGGAGGCCATTGCAGAAGTCGAGCACGATGAGGCAGAATTCGTGAAGGAGAAGGCTGCTTCTGCCTGCAATGCTGCAATACATTCGACAGTCAGCTCTCTCGCGGGCCAGGGCGACGAAGCCCTTCCAGATGCAGACAATGTTGGTGGGCCTGAGATTGTCTATACTGACGGTGAGAAGCTAGTATTCAAGATGAAAGCTATGCTGATGCACTACAGACATGGTCTTCGATCTAGAGGGTTACCATGCTCATGAACGCAGCCGGTCTGAGAAGACAATCACCAGAAGCCATGGCGACGAGTCTAGTAGTACGCCAGGATCATCGCGTGAGTCGTTTCTATATTTTTGTGCGCATTGTCTGACTATATGCGCTAGGTACACCATCTCCGTCGACATCTTCGTCTGATCGAGTTCCATTTCCAAGCTTCCGGGCAACGTCTGAGCCACCTCTCGAGTTCGCGGGGGACATGACCCCTGGGATACCCGCACTGACTCCGCCCACAACGCCGCCATCTCGCTCCCCATCTATATCGCGGATGCACGCAACCAAAGCGCGAGTTGGGCCGCACGCAAGCATCCCGACGTTACGTCCACCCGCAGGCGCGCAGGAGTACATGTGGGAATGGGGCAATTTTCCACAGAAGACTCCGGTGACGACAATGTTTGCGCCGTTCGGCGACGCACGGAGCAGCCAAAGGAAGGGGAAAGGCCGGATGAGGGAATTAGAGGTAGACACGAATGTCGAGGAGGACGAGACGTCGGATGGCTTCGTAGCATCGCCGGCATCGTTTAGCGGGGATGCGGACAGCGAAGGGAGTGAGGGAGAGGAGACACGATATGGCGCGGGTGGGCTACTCGCGGTTGATCGTGTGGACCCTACGAGGTTTAGGGTGTCAATAGAACGGAAAGTGGTTGAGTTTGAGCTGAGTATAGTCAGTAATGCTGGATGGACGAGAATTGGCGGGGGAAGAGGGCCTTTAGGTGGAGAAGACGAGGTCGTAGACGCGGATCGGTTCGACAAGGGTAAGCTCGACTTCCAACAATTCTTGAACGACGAGCAGGTTGTGCGGGATGAGGACCTGGTGCTCAGATGGGCTGGTGGAATGTGAGTGATTAAGTGCATAATCCATGACGTCTAATGTGTTTTGCGATACAGGTACATCACCCGGAAGGACGGATCGCCCCTCATGGATGCCCTTGTCTTGTGGCGGGATGCGGCACTACATGGGCAACTCGCGCAGTCACAATCACGATCGCCTTCGCCAGGCGCACAACTCAAGGACATACAGGAGGAAGCGTCGTACTCCGATGAGGAGCGACGGCAATTGAAACGGTCATCCGCGAACTTGTCGGGTACCACCATGTTTGCCCCTACGAACGGTGATATCGCTGCTCCCCGGCCATCTTCGTCCTCATGGGTGCGGTGGTGGAGTCGGAGCAGGAGAACGGAGAATGCCCAGCGGCCAGATTTGAGGGCGATGAATACAGCACCTTCAACTATGGTACGCCTCACGTTACGGCACAGAGCGATATGCGGACTGAGGTGTTTTTATTAGCAAAGGAGTAGGACAGAGGTCCTGGACACGATCCCTGCGCCTACGAAGCGCTCTGTTTCTGCGGCTCCGACGATGCCATTGTCCCCCGAGTTAAGGTCGCCCACTCCTGATGCCTCTTCGGACGAGGAGAAGCGGGGCAGAAAGAGATTTGCGAAGACCCTGAGGTTGACTTCAGATCAGTTGGTGAGCCTCCTGCTCGGAAATCTGCGATGACTATTTAATGAAAATCACTTATCACAGAAATCGCTCAACCTGAAGAGTGGGGCGAACAGTATTACTTTCTCATTATCTGCAACTGGGGCCGTCGCGTGCACTGCCCGATTATTTGTCTGGGACTATACGGACCGGGTTGTAATATCTGATATTGATGGCACTATCACTAAGTAAGAGGTGTCTGCATTTGCCTTCACCTACTTGTATGTTGAAATAATGTTCACAGATCCGATGCTCTGGGTCATGTCTTCACTATGATTGGGCGCGACTGGACGCATCTCGGTGTGGCTAAACTGTACACGGATATCTGCCGGAACGGATACAAGATAATGTACCTCACTTCGAGAGCAATCGGGCAAGCCGACTCCACTAGGGACTATCTAAAGGGTGTCAAGCAGAATGACTACCAATTGCCCGAGGGGCCTGTAATCATGAGTCCCGACAGACTTATGGCTTCGCTTCACCGGTATGTCTAGCATGCATGATTTGTTGCGCAGCATGGCGCTCACACCAGACAGCGAGGTGATCATGAGGAAGCCTGAGGTCTTTAAGATGGCCGCTCTTAGAGATATCCAGAAGTTGTTTGGGAATACCGCAAAGAACCCGTTCTACGCGGGGTTCGGCAACCGGATCACAGACGCCTTGTCGTACAGGAGCGTAAATGTGCCGAGCTCTAGGATATTTACCATAGATTCGACCGGGGAGGTCAAGATGGAGCTGCTCGAATTGGCGGGGTATAAATCATCGTGCGTACTGTGGATGTCCTCCATCGTAGATCAGTGTTCACAAACTTGCTATATATTCAGGTACATTCACATGACCGACTTGGTCGACCAAATGTTCCCTCCCATCCATCGCAAGTGGGCGCCGGAGTATACGGACTTCAACTACTGGAAAACCCCGGTCCGAGACTTTCCGCTTCCTGATCTGTTTCCTCCTTCACCCGCACTTAGTGCACGCTCCGACACGTCTAACCAGAGCACGCTAGCGCGTTTGCGGCACTTTAGTCTTGGCGGCAGCAGACAGCCCAGTTTAAAGCCGTTTACGCTGCCTCCGCCCGCCACTGAGGGTGCTACCAAAGACGCCCTAGCTGAGGAGCGACGAGAATCTCATCTGCGCCAGATGTCGTCGTTCGAGCGGCTCAGTCAGACGCTGGTCGGCCTGGCGCAGTCCGCATCACCCTTGAGCAGCCCACGCTCGAGCACACCGACGTTCATCGACTCGGGCTCAGAGGATGAAGACGAGGAATCAGATCTCGAGAAGCAGAAGAAACGGCGGTGGAAGCGGCGTGAAAGTATGCCGGGCTCGCTGCCCGGCTCGGATGGCTCCGTGTCGGACGATGATATTCACTTCGGGATGGACGACGATGGAGAGGACGGGTATGCATACCATGGAGAGAACGAGGAGAGAGCAGCAGAAGACGCGTTTGACGAGGATTTTTTGGCGGCCGGGGAGATGCAGAGCGTTCCCTTCTTGTGAGAGAAGTGTTCGATGTTTGACACAGACTTATCCATATAGCTAATATCGACCACACTCAACTTAATCCAGCATTGTATACCACGGCATGTAGGTTGTAATGTAGCACTCACATTTTGAGAGGTCCCATAATGTAGCATGAAGTAAATCGAAGCCACCAGACACGCGTTGCTACGAGACTGATACGCTCATTGGTATGATATCGACCATCCTCGGGCTGATGCTCATCCCACCAAACGATGCTCCCAATCCATTCGCCTCGTCATCAGCAGAGTTCGGTCGCAGTCCACTCACCGCAATGTCTTGCGGTTTGCTGTTTGCAAGCGCATCTTCATCTTCGTCGTCTTCACTGGCCTGCTCGTTCTCGTTCTCGTCCTCATCGTCATCGTCATCGTCATCGTCATCGTCCTCATCGTCATCGTCCTCATCATCAATGGCAACAGACGACCACTCTCGATAGACACCTTGGATATATGACCCAGACCGGGGAAGTTTGTAGGGGTCAAATGGGAAAAAGGTATTCAGTTCCGAATTTATCGAATGCCCGAGCATCGAGGGATGCACAACGGGCCCGCGCTTCCCAGATTGAGATCCGCCACTCGCATTCTGGGGTGCGTACTCTGACCGCCTGTTCGCTTCCATTATGGAATAACAGTATATGAAACCTGTCGCATGTGCAACGCGAGCGAACTGCATGACGACATTAATAGAGCACATCTGTTAAATGACAAGCGATTAACCAGATGTGCTAGGCAGAAAGTCAAATTGTGGTATACCTTGAGGGGGTTAAGCTCAGACATCACCACTCGCTGCAGAATCTCCAGCTCGGTCATCCACTTTTTCGCAGGCACGCTTGCAGAGGCGAACTCATCCACATCATCATGCTCCTCCAGGAGATCCCGCCATCTGAAGCAAAAGATCAAAAACACGGCCTGCGCAACCGCGTAGAATACACTATGGTGCGACATGCTTGGTGGCACCGCGCCTGCGTCTGTCACGGCATCGAGGATATCCAGCCTGCTCCCGAGAAAATTGCATAGACACGCAACGACACGGCGTGCGCTCTCGCGGTCGACGAATGTCGCACGGCTCACGAAGCTCGCGATGTAGCTTGCCGCTGCGGCGCGCGTTACTGCGGGCTGGTCCTCCTCCAGCAGAGCCTTGGACACGAGCATTCCTTGGAAAAGGTCGCTGAACTCCGCATCCAGCGAGGAGTACCAGAACACGAGGAATTGCGTGTATCGTGATTTGAACGTGCGGAGGATCGTTCGATCGAAGAGCGACAACAATGTGTGGAATTCCTGCCGTCGGATTGGTTTTTCGTCTTCGACAATTTCTATTGGAATGGCTTGAGCGCGATCCGATGGGACTAGAGGTGAGTCGGACCGCGGTGATCGCGATCTGGGTGAAGAAATTGAAGAGGGAGAATTTGCGCCAATACCACGATTGAAATGATCCAGGACATCCTTCAGGATGGCGTCTAGCTTATTGACCATTGACTGCACACGCTGATAGTCGATGGGGACATTATTCGCAGGCCTCTCATCATCGCCAACGTCTCCACCTGCATCCGATGAGAGGTCGCTCAAATTATCTCCGTCGTCTCCATCAGATTCAGCATCCGATTCAGCATCTTCTCCTTCCTGCCCCACAACAGTATCAAATGGGTCCAAGTCAAAAATCTCCTCTTGATCATGTGATGCCAGTTGTTCTTCTAATTCTTCCAACTCTACTTGTATCTCTACCTGCAACCTAGGTCAGAGCTGCAATGATAAATCAATGCGTACTGGAGAGTACGTACATCGATCTGGATGGCACGATCAATAATGGTCGCGAAAATGCCTTCCGTAAGTTCAGGGCAATACTCAGTGACTTTCAATATATTGCGGATATATGTCACCTGGGCCGCCTGGGTTTGCCTTTTATGTGGAAAATTGCGTACTAAAAGAGGGTGGAGCGTAGAGGGCAGCGTGGGTACAAGAGATAGGAGGTGTTGTAGCAGGAAGTGTATACGATCGTATACAATGCGGCGAGTTAGAGGTCTCGACGAGCTTGTGGGCAGACCAGAGTCTAATGCTTGCAGTCCAGATTCTATGACAGGAAATCAACGCATTTAGATGTAGTCATGACGGATAGACCCACGATAAGTGAACCCATGCGCGACTTTCCCCAGCACGAGAGAAAGGTATTCCGGTCTCGCACTGACAAGCATTCCAATGAACGACGTATACGATTTTACGAAGCTGGTGTCCATGGTCGTCCAGGGAACGTTCACTATGGCTTCTACGAGAGCTGAATGATATCGTTCAAGACGAGACACAACATGTGAGAGAGCAAGAATCCAGAGCTGGAGCTGTTGTGCAGGCAATGCCGCCGCTTCCGGGGTGGACTTCTTTGGATTGAACTGATCGACTAGTTCGTCGAATGCGTCAGATATACCCTACTTGGTGTCAGGTGTTTGAGGTTCCGGATAGATGGCTCAATCAGACTCACATTCTTCTTTTGCTGCAAGGCGTTGTTCACAAATGCAAGGTACATATCCTTCCGGTACTGTTCATCTGTCGCCGCAATAGTCTAAGGTGTTGAAAGGGAGAACAAAGTTATGGAACACACCCTGCTTGATTCTAGAATTGGTTGCGATGGGTCTAGACATATACAGCGAAGAGGCGGAAGCGGAAGAAGACTTTCTGGAGGGGGTTGGACGCTGTTTGATATTCTCGAGAGGGTCCACTGGTTTTGATTGGACTTCCATGTAACGCGCATTGTGGGTAAGGGGGCCGGCCCTTGTTTGTCTGCTATTGAACTGGGAAAACCGAGAATGAGGTTCCATGGCGAGGCAGAGTTGAATGCTGCACGCGGCGGCAAAGTGGGAAGGCAAAAATTCGCTGACTAAGCATGTGGGGGCGGAGATTCGGATCGTCCCAGCCACCGTCTCGCCGCCACTCCCAGTTCCAACTTGTAAGTCTTGTCGTCTATGCAACATTATTTGTTCAACTCTGACTCTTTCTTCTCTCAGTTAATCTTGGACAGATTCTTTCGTTTAAACATCATGCCGAGATTTGTTTGGCTTGATTGCGATCCTGTGAGCGTTTGATCAGTCCCGAACAAATGGACGCTCCGCTCTGATCGCTGCGATCCAAAGGGACACGACGATGCTACGGCAATCTTGTTGGCTGTACATTCTCCAGGTATACAGCTGTTAGGTATTTCAACGGTGCATTCTGCGGCCTTAAACGTAAACTAGATTGGCTTGCTAACATGTCCTGCCGACGCTAGGTGCACGGAAACGCAGATGCCGAAAACACTAACAACAATGCTGCACGGTGCCTGCACGCCTTTAACGCTCCGAAGGACATTCGTGTATGTCCTGGGGCCACAAAGCCGTTGCTCCGACCAGCACGACACGATCCTGAGATTCATGGGATCGACGGCCTTGGGGGCGTAATTGGATTACCTTCCGTTCAATCCGCAGAAGTCCGAGAACGTCTTGACGCCCATGGTGCTCCAATACGTGCACTCGAAGGCATGGCGGAAGCCATTCGTACCACCTGGAAGCAAGGTGTCGGTAATAAAGTGACTGTTGTGTCTTCTGGACCCATGACGAACATCGCTCTTTTTGTGAGTGTATATCCTGACCTACTAGATGGCATAGGTCGGTCTACCTGCTCCAAATCTGTCATTTCATTTCACAACTTGCGTAGATGAATTTGTGTTTATGGGTGGTGGTGTCGGTCTGGGAAATCGTTCTCCTTCTGCCGGTAAGTTGACGTAGGACGTGCATCTGAATATCAAAATTATCTGATATACTGCTAGAGTTCAATATCCTCTGTGATCGTAAGTGACCGAGTTCCACTTGTATACCACACTCGCGAAGATTGCGTCACCCAGCTGAGGCCGCACAAATTGTTCTCGACATCCCCGTAAAGAAGACTATGATTCCGCTCAACGTTACCCACACTGCGATAGTGAGAGATGACATAATGCGTCGTCTTCTTTCTTCAAGCACTGCTGCGTCAAGCACTGTGCTTCCAGCAGCAGACTCGAAGTTACGTCACATGCTCTTCACCCTCATCGGATTCTTCGCGGATTCGTACAAATCCACATTCGGATTTATTGACGGACCTCCACTACACGATGCCTTAACGATCGCCTACGTCGCACAGCCTGAACTGTTCACCTGCAAGAGATATAGGGTAGATGTAGAACTCAACGGGGTTCATACCGCAGGCGAGACAGTTGTAGATGTGTGCAGTTACCGTCAGTGCGACGATTCTTGGGGTCGATCAGGCAAGAATTGCATTGTCGCAGAAGCTCTCAACGTAAGGTTACTGTTGCCGATATGCATTATAACTAACTTTGCGAATAGGTCCAAGGGTTCTTCAATCTCTTCCTAGATTGTGTCGCCAGGTGTGATGTCGTTTCACCTTTAAACCGATAGAGGACACGCTCCCGATGATATATATTCCTATCCCATCTTCCGGATTACATACAGTTCTATGGATTCTTAGGGCGTTCATGTGAGAGAGCGAGGTAGATAAAACATAGATATAACGAGCACATGTACATGTAAATATGAGACTACATACCATCTACTCGATGATGCGACTGGTCCGTGCTCCATCGACGAAGATCTTGCTGAGGGGTCTATTCGGAGCTCGCGCTCTACGTTGACCCGTCCGCATGCTACGGATGGCTTGGTCGAGGTCGCCACGCCCAACCGATGTACCGGTAGCACGACTGTGAGAGCGGGGAGGCGACAGTAATAATTGAGAGTCTGCAGTCTGCTTGATCGTCTGTGGAAAACAAGAATGAGCACGTCAAGTGAATCTAGAAGTGGTTGGTACTCACAGATTCTCCCTCTGTCGAGGGGAAGGGTGCCTCCTCGACTTTGATCCCTACTTTAAGCGGATTCAGACGAGCTTCTGCATCATGCACTTCCAACCCAGCTTTCTGCAAAAACCATCAGCTCATGCAGAAAAGGTAGCGGGGGACGTCAAACCTGCAGCGACGAAGAGAAGCTTAAGATAAGACCAAAGAAATCTTCCGGTTTCGGCGCATCTTGCGCATCGGTATTCTCTCCATAAAATGCTAACAGGGAGCGTAGCTCGTTCTCCAAAGCATTGGCCATATTCTTGAGAGCATCCACGCTGGAGCTCATATTTCTCACAAATGGCTGGAGGTGCGTACTTGAAACCAAATTATGGACCAAGAGGTACAGAGCGACAAACCTGCATGACGACAATGAAGTTGTCGGGGGGCGCTAGTCCTGTTTTCTGCAACACAGAGATTTCAGTAATGACCTGCTTTAGGCCATCTGCCATAGAGGTCACGGTTGACGTGGTTGTCTGAATTGAGACTAACAATTCATAGCAAGTCAGTCTCGGCAAGTCAGGGTACTTATCCGACAAACCTCGAGCGGCGGCCTCTAGATGAGGCATGTCCTCGATGAATGTTATTAGGGAAGGATCGCTCCGGAGAAACACTCTTGCAAGATAGTGCAATAAAGTCGGGCAGTCTGAGCCGCCTTTAGCCGTCTTCGTCTCTTTCATCTGTTCTATGTAAGTTTGGCTCCAGCACATTGGGATCGCTATCTGCTCACCTTGGTCAGAGCCTCAAGCTGGAAACCTCTGGCACCGCCACGAAATGTAGAGCCATTGAGAGCATTACCGACAGCAAGAACCGCCTTGGACAATACACTAAGCTCAAATAACCGGCATAATTGGACTATTAGTACCTGTAAAACCTTCTTAAATCTAGTCGAAGAGCGCAACTCATGCGACGCATTGCGAACGATATTGAGTTCTGGCCGAATCTCCTCGATTTCGAGCTCAAGCTTCCGACGGTATAGCATACATTCAAGGCGCTCCGACAATCTCGGGATTGTCATGATCTAAAGAAATGTTAGTTTATACCGCAATCATATCTTCGGCGTACCTGGTAGAAGTACTGATCAGCCTTCGCGAGTTTGCTGATCTCGCCAAAATCCTTCAACCGAGTCACCTATTCTTGCATCGGTAAACAACCTCGACACAGTGCGCGTTGAGAATGCTGACCTCTTCTGCTGTAGGCAGCTGTCTCCCGATAGCTCTCAAGTCATCCACACTCAGTTTGCTGTCGTCGATTACGAGAAGCGCAGTGCGAATTTCAGGCAAGCTCAGCTTGATGCGTGACAACATTATGGCTACAGAGGAATTGTGAGGGCCACTCAATAACACTAATCAGCGAGCCTACCTATGTTATTTGCGCGAGTGATATCTAGCAGAGTGGTCACCGACTGCTTCCTCATTGACGAAGCCGATAGCTGGGAGCCACTCGTTGGAGCATTGTCGATGGCAAAAGTAGCCTCGAGGTCTCTCAGATCAAAAAACGCCTCTGGTGAGACATCATTCCATACAGTGGACTGCAAGGACGGGGCTGAAAGTTTATTCCAAAAGAATGGCTTCAGACGCTTCGCAGGTTTAGAAGGTCTGATGAGCGGTACTCTATACGCGGATGGCGGTGGTGGAGGCGGTGGGGGTCCAGGCTGCAGAGGGGAACCTGATGTTGCGCTTGCACTTGGCGGCGGCGGCGGCGGCGGAGGAGGAGGAGGAGGAGGAGGAAGGGTTGTAGAAGCCGAAGTCGTGGGTGGGGGTAAGGGTGGTGGCGGCGG
>NW_012133266.1:0-36227 GCF_000313525.1 Fibroporia radiculosa | reverse complement strand
TTTTTTTTTTTTTATGAATTTTTCTTATATTTTATTAGCTTTCAATTATACCCTTTGCAAGCTGTAAGTCTATTTATATTCTACTGACAGTTGTGCATCTCATATTCATAAATTATAGTTATGGAAACTCAGTTATGTCAAGCCTCAATTCTAGAGCCTTGCTATCTACACCTAAAGGTGTACAGCAAAGATCAGCAGGCATTGTTTCTGTATGTTTGTTTTTTTGTCTTCATGAACTTGATAATAATTGATAGACTCTTACCTCTGCCTCTGGCAATCATCAAAACCAGCAATCACAGCATACTGCACAAGTGAGTTGTTTGATTGAAGTATCAAACTATATTAGTGATTTGGTGTAGGTTTTGGTTACTGTGGAGCAACATGAGATGAGAGATGTTCATGCTGACAGTAAGGAGGGTGTAAACAGGAGAATGCATCAGGCATGGAGTGATATGAGTGAGGATGATTCAAAGGTTGTGCCTGTAGTATAGTTTACCAGTCTGCTTATTGCTCTGGACTGTACTCTGTTAACTACTATATCTTTTTTTTGATTATTCACAATAGTCTATAACAGTGATCTCTGCTTGAATGTTTGTTTTATGAACAGACATCAATAAGTTCACATTCACACTATATGATAGATACTCAGTGCTGAAACCCAATTGTAGCTACTTCATAGATATCTAAATACACTGCCTATATTACTAATCTTATGAGACTGGAATAAAAACTTTCTGCATGGAAAAGTGATGATGAACATCCCTCACATGTTTGCCATGAGTTGATTGATTGATCTGGATGGGACACTCAGTGTCAAGGGGAACATTGGTGTTATCAACCACAGAACCTACAGTGCTTCAATTAGCCGAAGCAAGCAGTATACTAAACAGGTAGGCTAGGAAGGCATCACACACACTGACAGGGATCCACAATCAGGGGGCCGTGACCTTGTTGCCTTTTCTCCAATAATCAGTCGGGCTGCCGACACTGCAGTGATGCCAGTCTTGTATGGGAAGTGTTCCGGGCACACATATGTTAGGCGATGATGTGGAATGTGAGGCAGGAATGCAGGTTGGAGGAAATTCTCTTAAATCTGAGTTTTCCGGTGGACGTTATGAGTAGATTCATTATTCTTATATTCCCAGACATATGACGGACGATACCAATATATATAGACGCACTAGTGCCACATGGTGCAAAGCTTCAATATCAGCCGAGCTATCACTAACTCCCTTCGCTGGCTCTCAGCTGGCTGCGTTCCAGTGACAGGTTAGCAATTTCACTTAAATCGATCACTTTGAATGGCCACGTAAAGGTATTCCCTCCATCCCTTCTGCTAGCCAAACGCATATCCTCAAGCAGCGTATCTGCGAGCTGTGGCCAGCTGTCGAGCGCCAGGAATCAGTAGTGTGCATTTGTAAAGCAACGTCTGAATCCCAACCAAAAGAATGCAAGGTCGCTGCTGTAGCTCTCGTTGATGGCAAGAAGTATATCTGGATGCCGTAGTCTTAACCATGCTGCATGCCTTTCAGCATGTTCCATCGCCTCTTCTGCAGAAGACAGAAGCCGCAAACTCTGGCTTCCGAGAAAGTAAGACGAGATCCAGTGGGCAACAACCTCATACACATAGCCGTTGTTGGTTGTGAACTGGGATCGATCTCTGGAATTTATTCTCCATTGGAGGGATAAGAATCGATACTCACTATGGCTCCGTTAATTGCGAGATCTCGGAACAAGATGTTCTTGGCTGGTACAATACCTCGATAGATAGAGGACGCCCGTTGCTTGCTATCCGGGTGAGCAGTCGAGGGGTTGGACAAGGAGCAATATTTCCACTTGTACTTCATGGAAAACGGGTTGGGTGCATGTCTATCCAGTCCAATAGCCTCCTTCATTTCATCTGTGGTCAATCATAAAGGTCAACTCTTCATGGTTTCGTCTTGTATCTTACCACTGAATATCTTGTTCCCATGAGGACGAGTAACCTGTGGCAAGTACAACTGCATCGGCATGGAACGATTGCTCGCTGTCCAGTAGGACAGTGTTTGCATCCTTTCCATAACATACTGCACGAGCCGGGGCAATGAGTTCAATCTTTCCTTGATTGACTAGAGAGTGGAAGTCATTATGGCGTCCAACTCCTTGGTCATTTACATGGACACCCCAGAAGAGGCTTCTGGAGCGACGGAGAGGTGAGTCTTTCGGGAATGATAATGATTTGAACTAGAAAGCATTGCTAATATCATAAAATGCTTCGGACACATGAATGAATTGCTTACAGAAAGCCAGGCCACAAGATTGTACGAGGCGTGCACAATCTTGCTACCTAGTCAGGTCTCATGGAGGAAGCGTCTGTTGTATGGGAATGTTACTCATGAGTGAGTAAGCATTTACTGCGATTACTCACTCTAGGCCCGTACGTAGCTCCACATCAGGGGACAAGATCGAGAAAATTCTATTGAGATTTAGTGCCTCGGTCTGAGCTCTCATTTAGATTGCTCACCAGCTCCTGCGAATGAAGCCAGTAGGTGAAAGGGGAAGGCTAGCGTTGGATATGCAGTCGTGAAAACCATAGATACATGCTTTCCCTGTTGAGTTAGATAAGCGGATATACTGCACAGAAGAGTCCAGTCAGTCGTGTGCGTTCCACAAAATATCAGTATCAACATACTCCTGAGCTGACTTCCCTCCACCTACGACAAGGATTTTGCCATCGCCGCCAATATCATTAGATTCGCCGACAGCTAACTAAAAGTTCCTGCAGATGCTGCCAAAACTCATAAGAATGGATTACGAGCCCTTTGAAGCCCTGAGCGTGAGCGGTATGCTGGGAGAGGTCCTTGGGAATGTAAGGCTCGCTACAGCCCTGCGTGAAAGTACACTAAGACGCAGTAGTTGAGTGCATACTTACACCGGTACATAGAACAATGTTGTCATATTCGAGTGTAATGGGGTGTTTAGTTTTCACCTCCTCCGCGCTAACTATCCAAGTACGCTGAACGTCACTATCTTCATGGCTACTGTCCTCATATCGGATATTTTTAACTTCGAGTCCATATCGAATTTGATCGGACAAGAAGCGATGAGCGAATTCTTCCATGTATGACTGCATGTCCTCTCCGGACAATCGGACACCACCAGATTTGTTGTGGGATGGGCGATGCATGTCAAGTGGAGAGAAACGGTACTCTCCGTGGACGCTGCAGAAAGCATCAGCTTACAAGTCAATTTGCAAGAAGGCGTACTAACTTGTTTATGATTAGTCCAGGATAGACACGTTGAGCGCACCACACGCCACCGGGAGAATCATCTCTAGTAAGTAGCTCAATGTTGTGGAAACCGTCTCGAAGCAGCGTGTACGCAGTAATGAGGCCGGCGGGGCCTGCGCCGACTACGCAAATCCTGTCTGCCAAGGGGGACTTCATGTTGAAAGAAACAATGGCACAAGATGAAAGGGGGCACGCATTTTTCATATTTTTGCTGGGACAATTTGAGAAGTTACGCATGCCCAGCAATACTTTCCCACCATGATACAACACAGAAGGTGCATGGCTTTAAAAAATGGCTTCTGCGATATCACCATGTGTCTCGTGAGCTGGCCTGTGGGGATATAGAGCGCTGTAATAAAGGGAGATAAGACAGTGCGAGAACCTTACTTACCAAGTAAGAACTACATTATACTTCTGCGATATCATCATGCATCTCGTGAGCTGGCCTGAGGAGATACAGAGCACTGTAATGAAGGGAGATAAGACAACGTGAGAACCTTACTTACCAAGTAAGAACGATATGATACAGAAGGATGTGATACATCATCGTGAGCATGCTGGAGCTTGCCAGAATAGAAGTATACGCACTCATTCCATCCAGATATTATTTCACTAGGCTTCTCTCGTCACAGAGGTGAATTTATCGTTATTTGCGCTGTAGTAGAAAGGATTGACTCGAATAGCGCCACATGCTGCGGCAAAACCTTTACTCAGATGGTTGTGGCCAGCATGCAGACCTTGACCTTGGCTTGACTGAAATGTCCTAGGTCCGTTGTGGGCTCATTCGAGATGACCAAAGTGCATAACACCTACCTTTCTGAACGCTGGTCTAGTGAACCTCATCGGATCATGCCAGCGACAGATTGAACCTAGCAACCCTTCACTCCAATTTGGGCCGAATTTATGGAGGGCGGTTGAACCTATGCACCATGCCCAAAATGCATCTGTGTGGCATCCATGGGTCAGCACGACCTCCTACTCGGCGTGTTAGACGTTTTCGACAAGCCTAGGTATGTCTTTGTACTATCGTGCAAACCTGATAAACCGGGATACAATCGACGACGCACTAGGGAGCAAGATTTATGAGGCATTCAAAACAGTGGTGCTGTTGAAGAACCAAGTGTGCGTTACGGACTTGATATGGCTACAGTTTCTTCGTAATCTGTGTAGAGGGTAATTTACAGTTGACAATGTCAATATGTCGAAAACAGTTGCGCTTACAGAAGAGCAAGGTGCTGAGACAGTTTTTCGTATTGCCCTATGGAAAGAGACCTCAATTGTGACATTACGACATTCAGTACGGATTGTGTGGAACAACGAAAGTGTTCTGCAGCACTGTCGTAAGACCAGGCGCAAGCTAGTTATTACCCCAGCATACGACATGGGTGATGAACACGTCTTGCGTGCGCGTTCAAGGCAAAACCCAATAGCTGCGATCTTGCAGCGCTCTCAGACGAAGTACGGTTCACGATTGGCATGAAAGGTATGGTAACCATTAATGTTCAGACTGACCCTGATATAACCAATGGTGCGAGAGGAGAGATTGTCAACATTGCTTTACATTTCGATGAACCGGCGTTACCTGATGGGCAGGTTATACGACTAACCCAACCATCAGCTAATGTTCTTGTGATACTGGATGGGAAGAGAATACCACTGCCAGAAGGCTTAGAAGAGAGCATCATTCCTATCAAACCTCTCACAAGAGTGTTCGGGGTTGAGATGCTGGAAGGAGGAAGCAAATCGAAGCATACCATATATCGTACGCAGTTTCCGATTACCCCAGCGTATGCGTTTACGGATGACCGATCACAAAGAAAATCCACCGTGATTGTCATGGTTGATATAGCAATACCTCCAGGCGGACGCTTGTCGCTATTCAACCCGAACATGGCACTATCACGCAGTTCAGGGAGAAACACAATTCTTATATAGCGAGACTTCGATGAAGACATTCTTCCAGCCCCAAGATGAGCATCTAAAGCAAGAGGACATCCGCTTAGAAATGCTTCACGAGATGTAGAAAGAGTGGTGGGTAAAGACGCAGACGTCCATGGATCTAGATGAACAAAGTAAGCAGGTCAACTAGATGCATATTCAATGTCTCACCAGTTCGTGGTCACGGCAGCGCGGTCGTGTAGGTGATGTGGGTTGGTGTCATGGACTTTGGGCACGACACAAGTGCATGTCCTGCAAGGCGTGTCGTTTTGGTTCCACCTTGTGGAATCCAGCGTGTAAATTATGCTCCCAGCACAAGTCTGTCCTGAACATAGACACAAATGTATAACTTACTACCAGCTGTATACTTAACTGTGCTTTATGTATGTCATTCGATGCCGGCGTGAGCAGATTGCGATCTTATGTGCTACTTAGATGCAACATTTTGTTTGTACTGTTTTGATGCTGGATGGATTCCCGTTGACAACCCGGTACAATGAAGAAGCGCTTCTGTTGCGCCATCATGGAATCTGCTTATTATGCCGGGCGGGCGTGCAGACAGGGCTACATAGCAGCAGACGTTTCCATATGGCGTATTCTGTAGATTGGGCACGGATGATTCCGCGTGCTACGTAGGGAAGGTTTGCATTTGTTCGCGGTCATTTGTTATCAACGGAGCATACAGGAACTAGGAACATTGGTATCTCACAAAAGTTAGTGCCCTCATACAATGTCATTCCCACTCATAACACGTCCATGCGTAATTTTTCCCTGCGTGAACGCTTTGCCATTGTCATTCTCTGATACGGCGGACTGCACCGCATTGAAATGGAGGTCGGTCAATTTATGCATGCGAACGATGGCGGGATCGGATTCAAGGTCTGAAAGAGACATCAAGAAAAGGAAAAGATGAAGAAAGAAAACGCGAACCCGTGTAGCTTGAATCATGTTCGGATCCTGTCACATCGCATGTGCTCGATACACGAGGAATCGTCCGGCGATCAAGAAGGTAGCGGCAACGTTCAAAGCAAGAGACATCACATAGAAACCCAACTTGATGTTAAGGTGGTCGAATGGCGAGCCGCTCATCTGAACGAGCAACAATATATCAAGCACTGTAAACATCGAGTAAAGAATAATCAGAATACATGGAGGAAAGAGTAATCCGGAACACACACACAGAAGCCGCAAGCAAAACAGATAACCCATCCGCTGATCGAATAACCTACATGCGCTCTAAGCACTTGAGGATCACTACCAACCACTGTTATTGTTGATAACATAAGTTAGTCGTAGAGTATAGAATAGTGAAAAACGCGTACCAGGAATGCGTCCACGAGTTTCCAACGACAAAGCACGTGTTGGCAATCTTGTCGGTATTCGCCCTCGCCGTACTCATTCGGGCCGCTCACCAACTCAAAGACACCTGGTCTTCCTGATCATGGCGAGGCTGAATTAGAACGAGTATTGATAGCCGACATCGCGCTGCTCACTTTCAAGCTCACCTTCAATAACGCTAGTGCATCGTCGACGATGCCTAGACGGCCTTCAATGGAGAACGCTGATGGCGATTGGGTGACCTCTGGCTAATTGACTAGGCGTTCTGGGGGATGTAACACTCGAGCTAGGAGAGCGGGGACGTGGGCGGCGTGAGGAGGGCAGGGCGGTTGTGCGAGTCAGCAAGGGCGGAGCGAGGACGTGGAGGGGGGGCTTACCGGGGAGGAGCCGTCTCACGCGGTGGGAGGGCGGGGCGGTCGTGCTGGTCAACATGGGCGGCGCGAGAGTATTGGAGGGGGGGGCTGTTGCGCTGCAGCGCAAGGAGGTCGGGGGCGTGGGCGGCAGGAGGGGTGAGCGGCGCAAGGAGGGCGGGGGCATGAGCAGCGAGAGAAGGGCGAGCGATCGCACTCATCATGCATCAGTACATACTTAGGGGCAACGCGCACGTACAGGGTCGAGCTGCTGTGGGCAGTGTGCAGATGACCCAGGCTGGCTTGACTCAGATGTCCTGTGTGACTATCGGCAATTGCCGACTGGTGGCTGAGCGTGTGTGGCTGCAGCATCGAGTCTCCAAGAGTGGATTGTGAAGTCAGCACAACAGCACTTTGCAAAGATATAGACTTACAGGAGTACGTTTAACAATGTACTGAGCCTCCTAAAATATATTAGCAACCAATAATTGCATGTTGAATCTTGAATCCTTTCCTTTCTTCTCCATTATCTCTGCGTGACCCAAGTCACGACTGTGACAGGCGCCTTTCGGCATGCCAGCTCTCTTTGTTGTTGCCAGTGAAAGCTACTAGCGACGCCTTCTGAATGCCCGAAGCAGATATCATTCGCGCAACAGCCTCCGTAGTCGATAAGGAGATAAAAGAGTACGCGCGAACACATGAAGGACATGCATTGCAAGGTGAGTCTCTCATTGAACTGCATTATTAGCAAGTCCTTTATGCAGTCTCCCTTTCCTTAGGGCATCTTTGCCTATTTCCCAGAACATTCGCAACTGGCACTGATACAAAGGCATACACTACATGCACCACACTGCATGACAGGTATTCTGACAGTTTGGAACCGGTTCCTGAAGGGTATTTATCTAATCCTTATGACTCAGCCCGGAGTCAGAACAAAGATTGGGGTTATCTATTGAAGCCACTGCACGATGGGGAGGTTATTGTAAAGGCCCGAGGAAAAGAGTTATTTCTGGCTTGCGGATATGTAAGTCCTTGACTTCTCTTGTACAACTGAATTTATCCTTTCAATTTATCCTTTTTTTAAAATTTCAAGCATGGTGTACGCATCAACTTCGGATTGGAAGCATGCCTTATTCCCATGAAACGCAATATGTTCGATGAAATCATACAAAACGATGTCCCAGGGCCCAACGCTAATGCATCCAAAGCGAAGAAGCTTCGATCTTTTCAACTAGGCTCACCCTTTGTGGTAGAAGGCTCGCGCAATGCATCTGCACCACGCCTTATCAATATATTTGCCGCCGTGGTCTGCACAGATGTTGTCTTTGCTCTTGTGGATTTTGCTCGCTTAATCACTCTTCGTGTAATAAGTATAGAGCGCCATTGGGAAGCTGATGATTTTCAGCCAGTGTCAGCGGTATAAATTTGCTGTTATATCCTTATGGATGTTTCTGATATTATGTTTCTGTAGGTGTGGGCATTGATGTGGGGCTCTGGTCATGGTCCTGATTGGATCGACGAACCTGAATCTGCTAAAGTTGTAGCGCATTCTTGGAGGTCGAAGGTGCTATCCAATGATCGCTTTGGATGCGTGCCAATGGTCAAGCAGCTATGTGAAGAGCAGTCATGTTGGAATGGGTTTGGGCGGCATCTCTCACATGATTTTCTCTACAGCCAAGGACTTCATCCTTGCACTCCAGCGAGAGATATATGTCTTCAGGATGTGACTTTTAATTCATTTCTTGATGCTGTGGTAACATATATGGTACAGTGGGCCTCCAAATCATTTCTCAACCTTGTAGCTGGAGTTCCTAATTTTGATAACCCACTGACGTTCAATGACAAGTCAAATAGAAACTATTTTGCTCATTTTGTCTGGGTCTATCGCCGCCAGGCTGTCCGCATTCCAAAGAATCTTAATGACAGGATGGCAAGGGCTGGTCTGTTTGACCCTCAGCATACAATTGGTGCGTTTTCATTACCTCAGGTGAGGTTCTATTGAGTCTGCAATTGTTGTATTTTTCAGGTCAAGACTACAATCATGATCCAGATCCAGCACTACTGACCGATACAAGATACCGTCGTAAGGAACAGCCTGTACTAATGTATAAACAAGGTCAATTCTGTGTTTACACTCCCATCCTTGCGAAGCCCCCATCACATTGGCGTTTTCAACCGGACTACTCTGGGGTAAGTGGCATTAATGCAGTGAGAATTAATGGAGTCACATTGCTACTTTATTTATAATAGGTTCTTGCAGATGATGCTCAGCACGCAGGATATAAGACTACACTGGGTTCTGCTCAGTTCCACAATCAAGTACAAAATAAAATAGATCCAAATGTCAAAGGAAAGCCTGGTAGACCAAAGAAGGTTAGCTACACATGGTTGCATTTTGGTTGCACAAATTGATTGTTTCGGTATGGACTATAGGAAAAAACAGGCAGGCGCGGCCGACCAGCGAAGCCGCCTCAGACTGCTATATTGCGCCAAAAGACCTACACGGGAGCCCACCGATGTGAGCGACTTTTAAAAGCAACCAACACTTCGTCGCAGGTCAAAAATGAAGACATGAGTGAAAAACTTCCCACTGCGGGGATCAGCAGCCCTAGTGGTGTCGCTGTTGGGCGGGAGCAGGATGGAAAATGGCCGCTTTCCCTTCAAGACCAAGTTTTGTTAACTCTTGAGGCATCTCAGGGGAACATGAACTTGAAGGGGATCAAAGCCGAGCCCCTGGAATATGAAGCCTATCATCGTGAGTGTGTAGCTTTTCGACTACCACTGTGAACTGACCACCATGGATATGAACTTATACTATATAGACGGAGCCCATGACTCAGGAAGACTAATCAAGCGTCGACGCAGAGTGTAGCTACAACCACTCTGAGGAACCCAAAATCATTCAGCCTCCTTGTCTTGTTTGTATGATACTTTTACAAATTGTTCGTCAATGGGCTTGAGCAGATACGTCGTCAACAGCGCTCAGGCTTGGCCATGCTGCGCTCAAATCCAGTACAGCAATCGCGATCGATTCATTCCGTAACGACCTTGTGGATGCCCTGCGCGCCCGCCACCGTAAGTGCTGTACGTACTACAGACGCAATACAGCTAGACTCTAGATCATCAGTGAGCGATGAGTGACATCACTGCTCACACATCCGACTAATGTAGAGCGATTGACGTACTTGCTCCTCGCATCTCCAGTCCCCTCCGCTATCGTGCTATGATTTTCAGACTCACACATAAACATATTCGTAACATACTGTCGCCGATGGTAATATGGCAATTCCTTTGGGCAGCTTACACCTCGAAATATCCTTTTAGGATCTAATACAGGGTTGACATACAGGGTTGATATACACGCCGCAAAAGGATGTATTGTTGCGGGGGCGATTCGGATCGCAGCGGAAGAAGTAGAGCTCCGTATCAAGTATCTATCGTATTCGAATTAATTGCTTTCCTTTCGAACCCGCAATGTACAACCATTCTCCGAGAATGCTGAAGATATGCAGAATCAGGTAGAGAAGGAGTGTGATAGCGTGTTTCACTGGAAGAGCTCGCAAGATCGTCTAGTTGCACCCTGTAGTATGTGTTTTATCCTATATAGCATACTGTGAGGAGGACCAATAAGACGAGTCAGACTTCGATGCAGACCTCACTCCAATTTATTATTTCCGTCCGTCTTACTGAGGAACATCATGCAAAGTTTCAATGCTACCACGAAACCAATGTGTGAATAATGAAGCTGTTTCTGCGACTGTCCAAATCTAACATTAAGTTCAGTCCTAAGACAGACATCGAGCACTTGGTAAATGCCCCTCCATCCTCCACCATGTAACCCACCGCCTCGCGTCCTCCTCACCCGGCTGCTGTATGTATTCCCTCAGTGTCTTGCTTGCATTCTGCGCTTCCTCGAGCTCGACTACGATTGGCTTCCCACCCCCTATCTCGCCGCCCGCACGGTTCTGACAGTCCGGGTCACTCCCGGCACGGAGAACCTCCAGCAGACGGATGGCAGATTGTAAGAGCGGCGACCGCGCTTTTTCTGCATCAGCCATGCTCCGCTCCAGTTTTAAAACCCATTCTGCGTATGGTACGAGCGGTAGGCACAGCATGGAGGAAAAATGACCCATTATACACGACCACTGCACGGGCAGTGGATGACGCAGATGCAGAACAGGGCAAGAAGAGTCAAGCATCTCGACCAGTGCGGCGGCGGCGATGTCCACTGGCATCCAAGACACGTTCTGTGAGAGGGAGATGATATTTCAGCGGAAGAAAATACATGGAAGCCAAGAGACGTACTCCGACCGCATCCGGCAAACAACCCATAGCGTAGCTCGCAGCGACGAGGCATGGCACCCATTCTGTCATTTTCCATGCGCCGTTTTGACCACCGCATAGCTGCGAGATCCGTACAATAATAGGGTGGACTAGATTCTGCTTCATGGCTACTGCAAGGACCTGCTCCGAAACCCATTTGGATTCTGTGTATCCTGAGTCAATCGCGACTATTGGATCATCAATAAATTTTTCTTAAGGTGTCGATCCCTGAAAGAACTTGGATGAGAACCCACAACTCCAGACCGGAAAATAACTTACTCCGGTATAGTCCTGTACTACTTGCGAATATCAGTTTGACTGGTGCGTGAATTGAAGCACACGAAGACAAGTCGATAAGTCGTCGGAGACCATGTATTGATGGCTCGAATGCCGCCAGGGAAGATGTAAGGTCGATTGGCCACGCTGAAGATACACATTTTAGTGAAGGGGCCGAGCATTACATGATGTTCTGCTTACCGAGGTGCACAGTATGAGTGATCGATGCTCGAAGCTGGATGTAAGATGCATTGAGAAAATTAGGACAGGACAACATAAAAAACTACATACCTCCTCGTATTCAGATGCTTCCAATCCAAGCAAAGGTTTAGCTAGATCACCGTCTAAAAGAACGAGTCGTTTGGTGATTAACAGGGAGCAATCCAATGCCCGCGCCGTAAAGGCATTGATTTGTCTACTCATACTAGAGACGCCAACCCGTTTCCTATCCAGGGCATAAAGTTTCTCACTTTCGCCTGACTGCAAAAGATGGGCGAGCATATGAACACCAAGGCTGCCGGTCGTGCCGGTGATGAGAACCGTCTTGCGACACTCGGCTAGGCTTGCATCAACGGAGGGGCGTCCAGGAAGGCCTGTGGTGTAGGTGTCAACCATATCGAGCATCTCAACGACCTTCGTTTGGAAGCGATCGTGGTCTATGTCTGCGGACTCTTCGGTTGTACCACATGCGCCAGCTTGACCCGCTTCCTCCACTCGACGCTCGAGGTCACCCAATGTCAAGTCCGCGAGAAGTTGTATCTGCGACACAGCTACGGAGGAGCTCAACGCGTAGGAGAGTGATGCGGCTGTGAGGGAGTCCAAGCCATAAGATGTCAGGGTAACATCTACAGCAAGGTCCTTAGGAGCGACATCGAGTGTTTTACATACGATCTCGCGTAAGCTGCTTCCTGTTTGATCTGCTGATGTAGCTTCCGTGAATGAACCATCCGATATACATAGGTCATCGTACATTGAGGATGGCCCAAGATCTGCTCGTACGAGATTCCAGTCAAGATCCGGAATGTACTGCCAGATGGGACCTTCGCGCAGCTTTCTAATACTGTCCTCAATGTAACCACATAGTTCTACATACAATAGTATGCATCATATAAAGGAATAGCGATAATATAACTTCATGGAGACGTACCTATGCTCGACATACTCCAGCTCATAAGGTGTTTCATTCGCGTCCATCGCAAAGTGTCTGATGATGAGATATAGATCTGATAACAAGCGTCAAAGATGAATGGTACAGCAACCGTTGTTGCATTCTCGTATTTCCGCAAAAGACCTGTCAAAGCGGTATTCGCACTATGGAACCGTGAGCTAAGCGCGCGATAGCACTCTATACCACTCACCACGCATAGTTTGTCTGACATGCATTGCCGAACAATCCACACACTGACGAAAAAGCGATCAGGAAGTCCAAGGAAGCAATTGAGATTACTTTCTCGATGTTCCTCAGGACATTGACCTTGGCTGTGATGGGCGCTTCAAATGTCTCGGGCGTCTGCGAGGCAAACGTGCGATCAATGAGGATTGCAGTAAGAACCATGCAGCCTCCCAGCGGACGCCCAAGATTACCGACGAGCTGCTTCATCTCCTCGGTAGATAAAGCGTCTACCGCCTCCACTCTCAGAACGAGATCGGGCAAACTCTCCAGGTAAACCATTACGCGCTGGCAGACAAACTCATCTCTTCTGAGGGTACTTTCGCGCCCGGACCTTGACGTTAAGACTATCTCCCTTGCGCCTTTCTGTAAACATACATTTAGATAACTGGGAACTTAATCGACCTTGGACGCACCTCATACATCCATAGCGCGATTCGGAAGCCAAGACTTCCAATACCACCGACATGGAGATATGATTTCTTTGGATCAAAAGCACCATCAGTTAGCGGGATTCTAAAGGGCATCGGAACTTCGCCCAGTAGTTCATGTGGAGAACGGAACTTTTCGTTTGATGTAGCCACGGAAATCCCGCATTTGAGAGCATCCGCGACGACCCATGGGTCAGTGTTCAGGATCCCCGCAACACCCGTGTCACCGTCGTTCCACAAGAAGATCTTGCCAAATCCGGATACCAAATCTCTCAGCATCTGGACCATCACTATATCTTCCGATCCGGAGATTATGAATCGAGGCCGTCGAGGCAGGGCGAGGAGATCCGGGAATCTGATGTTGGCTGGCAATGTAAGAACACTGAACCCCCTCTCTACATATATGCTGGCAATCTGACTCCCTAGCTTGGTGTCTACGTCCGTCACAAGGATAGCTTCGCCAAAGAGGCGCTCCGGCTGAGAGAAGGTTCCGGGCCCGAGAGCAAGAGCGGCGATTGTAATTGCAAGAAGGGGAGGCGTGGACTTCGACATTGTAGAATGAGGATGCTCGACCAAGCTCTCCTTGCGAGAGAGCACAAAATTGGAGATCGGCCCCGATGCGATACCAATAACTGTACCAGCGACATGTTCCGTGCTCCCAAAGTATGTCCACAACTGACCAGGACCCCTCGCTAAGCGATCGACATGGATAAGAATCGATCCTCCTAGGATGTAGGGTAGTACAGTCTGCTTGACGGAAGACTGATCAAAGATCCAAGGGGAATCTACGCGAAAAGCAGGCTTTGAAAGGGGCGGCATCGCCATGACGATTCGCGGCGCAAAAACAGATCTGCGAGAGTCGACCATAATCTCGACTTCGCACTCGGAATGCAAAGACAAATACTTGATAGCCTCTTTTCGCTCCTCTGCAGTCCAGGAAGCCTCAAACACAACCATTCTGATGACCCAATTCCGATATTCTCTTCTCAGAGACTTGGTAAATCCAATACCAGCATCGCCATCTAATCCCGCAGACGCAGTGAACCAGATTTTAAGTTTGTCTAGCGGATCCAGGGCAGTAATGAGGGGTTTTAATTTCATCTCCCTGCCCCTGACGTACTGGAACAGAAGATACGACACGGCGCTGTGAGATGACATATTTGAATCTGTATCAGAGAAGGTGCTGTATCCGCTGTCGGACATGTTTCCTCGAGAGACAGTTCGCCCGCGAGTTTTCCATCGAAGCAACGCGGGAGTATCTAAGAAGCAATCACTGCCCGAACTGATGATGGTCTTGCTGTCAGTGTCTCGGCGCGGTATTGTGAGGCTGGTAGGGTGATGTTTAAGTTCATATCGGCGCTTCACTTCTCCGGCGAATTGGCCATGTCGAGCTTTCTCAAACCTGTCGAAGGTGCACAGCCGCGTACCCTCTTCATCCAACAATATGACGTCACAAGCAACAGACTCTGGAGAGTGGTGAGAAATGGACGAGGATCATGGATCATGATCATACCTGGAGCCCACTTTGTAATGGTGAAATAAGTGTAGACGATCCGTGGGAATGGCCTTTTGACCAACGCATCGTGAAAAATGAATGCAGCCGTCTTGGACGGAAGAAAGTATCGAGGATCATTCTTGTGTCCAGTAAGTGCAGGATGAACCAAGCCATGCAGCGCAGCGTCTAGTATGGCTGGGTGTATGTGGTATCGATCCACGCTATAAGGTCATGGGGGAGTTAGCGGAGATGGAGCAATCGTAGTAAGTGGCTTACTTCTGAAGATCATCCTCAGCACCTCTCACCTGCATCAAAAATTCTTCCCGTTCAGATGTATCCATACCTCGGCTGCACGCGACCACTCTTTGATACACAGGACCATATGAGGCGAAGCTCGTGAATCCGTCATAGAAATCTGTCCAACAATGAGTCTCGTGCTCGACGCGGAAAACACAAGAGCCCACCTTTCATGTCGACAGGTTTGAGTCGCTTACGAAGGTCAACGAGATTCACAGGTGGTCGCTCATCCTCAGCTTCATACGTTTTCGACATGTATCCCCTTGCATGAAGACGGTCGTACTGGAAGATGAGAACACGCATATAACGGGTAAGTCTACTCTACTTTTGGTGGCCAGTCGTTTGCGAAATTCATTGGCGACGCCATTGGCGACGCGCTCTGCACTGTCCATCGCGGACCCTCAAGTCCAACGTGAACAGGGGTAGGACGTTCAGATGAGAGTGCGAGGAAAGAAACGAATTCGACATTCCAGAGCTTTCTTGCACCGAACTCGAGGACCTACAATAAAGATAAGCGAAATGATTGACAATTCCCACTCCAAGAGACTTGCCATTTCAATATAACCCGTCGCTGGCATAATTGGCTCGTCCTTGATGACGTGATCCGCTAGGTCAGGGTGTGTCCTCACATTGATTTGTAGTTGTGGGTAGTTCAATGGGCCATTGCGGGCTTGCTTCATTCGTGCAACATGGTATGTGTGTGCAAGATAAGGGACGTCCTTTCGAGAAAAGGGATATCCAGGTATAGATCCTTCGCTTGCCTCGACGACTCCGCATAAAGCGTCGAAATTAATGGTACTGCAGCCGTGAACGACTAGCTTTCCAAGACACTCCATAAAGCTCAACAGTTCGACGCCAGGCTCTCGTACTTTTGGTCGCCTGAGGGTATGGATTACGTTTGCACTCCGCTTTCCGACCATTGACGTCAAATAACTCATTAGGACTGGGTGAGGGCCAACTTCACATCTGCTGTGGAGGCCATTTTGGCGAAATATCCTAATGCAGCTTTTGTCGAAGTGGACGGGTTACGCGCGCTATCCCAGAAGTATGACGCATCGAATGCATATTCGTGCAAGGCACCGGTCATCGTGGAATACGTCTCGATTGTCGGATATGTGAGAGAATATCTTGCAAAGACCTCCGCTAATAAAACCTCGTATTGTTCCCGACAAAGATCCATCATATCTGAACCGGGATACAAGTACGGAGGCGCCTGGCAAAGATCCCATAAGTAGCTGCTTTGTTGACAGCGAGATCGAGATGAGAGTTGGCTCCAGAGAGAGTTACAGCATCAGGACTATTGTAACACCCAATGGACAGAGGTCCTGGTCCTGCGTCAGAGAGAATTTCATTTATCACTTCTTCGGCCTTCTGGGGAGAGCATGCGAGTGCAACCATCGCACCGTTACGATCTTCAAGCAAGGACATGGCCCTCCCTCTCGCTATTGCAACCTCCATGGCCAGAGCTGCAGGCCATGTACCAGATGCATACATTACTGCGGTATCGCCTGCGGAATGGCCGATGACAACATCGGGTTTTATGTTCAAGCTCGACAACGTGTCAACAAGAGCAATTTGGAGCATAGCTAAGGCCGGGAGGGTGACCTTTATCGGCCATATGCTGCCTAAATTATTGGAGGATTTTTCGTCCTCAAAGAGGCCTGTCTGATCGACCAGAGACGATCCCATGATGCTACGATAGATGTTGTCCATTTCCCCGACCGTCGCGCGAAACACGGCCGATGTTCTGTAGAGATCGCGCCCCACTATACGGACGAGAATCAGGACGGAATCGCAACACTGGATGAAAGGCTAAACGTACTGTCGAAGTGTTGGGGACCTTGCCCCGAGAAGACATATACAACCGGAGGTGCAGACTTTGGGACAAACATTGGCTCACTAAATCGGGATAGTTTACTGCCCTGGGCAATGGCGAAAGAGCGCCATGTCAAAGACCTTGACCTACGACCGTATATTCGTGAGACAATATTAGCATCCTCCTTCGTAATGAGCTCTTCTAGATCGTCTTCCATGGCTGTAACAGAGCGAGGCGACAGCCCAGCGGCAATTATTAAAGACTGCCCGAGGGCGCTGGATCGCCACAAAGACGATGGTATTCTCCGTGTGGATGGCGGGCCCTCAACGACACAGTGCCCATTCGCTCCGCCGATTCCAGAACTGGCCATCGCAACCAGAAGACGACCCGACGGATTCCGAGAGACAAGCAGCTCCGGGTCCTTTGGAACGCGCAGTTTGTGCTCTTCCCAATTGATGGCAGGATTAGGACGTAGAAAATTTACGTTGGGCGGGACGACACTGGTGCGAAATATGGAACAAACTTTGCAGAGGGAGGCGAGGAACGCAGTAATTTCCAGATGGCTAGTGTCGACGTTAGCTCTGAACAATCTAGGAATGAATGGTGGCCGCACCCGACGTTTCCTTTGACACTTCCCACTAATGTTTCATCGTCTCGCTTGAACTGGGCACCGACCCAGTTCGCTTCAGTTGGATCACCTTGAGCAGTCCCTACACAAACCGTAGTCGGTATTATTCCGAATTTGACAAACACCCGGCGTACCTGTAGCATGCAGTTCAACGAAATCAACATCGTGGGGACGCCTTTGAGCCTGAGAAAATGCACGCATCATTGCATCTTGCTGTGCAGAAGCGACTGGCGCATTGACTGGAGCAAGGGATCCGGAAGAATTTATTCTCGTGCCCAATATCTGACTCACAATTGTTAGCCGCCGTGTCCTAAGCCTCGT
This sequence comes from Fibroporia radiculosa, assembly GCF_000313525.1. Taxonomy (NCBI): domain Eukaryota; kingdom Fungi; phylum Basidiomycota; class Agaricomycetes; order Polyporales; family Fibroporiaceae; genus Fibroporia; species Fibroporia radiculosa. The sequence continues at coordinate 18,355 of NW_012133266.1, read as the reverse complement.
GGGCCCTAATTACCGTTCCGTAGATATGATCGTTATCGCGTAGCGCCGCATCCAGCGGCTTCAAGACAATCGATACGACGCCTTCTCCTCGCCCGAAGCTATAACAGAGTATGTACTGATGAAGGCATATACAGATTTCGCGAACGTACCCATCTGCGGATGCATCGAATGGCTTGCACTTGCCGTCACGGGATAAAATTCCACCCTGACTATACATTAACCACTCCGCAAACCTACAAAACGTTTGAGTGTTTCAATCCTCAAACGGCGTACTTAGCACATACCTGTGATTGATCTGACATCCACCCACAACGACAGCTTCGCATTCTTCGTTGCGGAGAGCCTGCGTTGCGAGGTGAGTCGCATACAAGCTTGAGCTACATGCAGTGTCAACGGGAACGGATGGCCCTCGCAGGTCAAGGTGATACGAGATGCGGTTTGCGACCATCGCAGGGCCGCCAACGAATGTTCCACGCGCTTCACCGTCATCCTGAGAAATAAATATTGAGATTGGACGGAAAGAAATAAAGAGGGCTCGTGCATGTCCTGAAACAGTAATCATATCGTGGGCAATACCTGACATATAGCACCCTACGTTCCTCCCGCGGTAGTCGATCCCAGAGTCTAGCAGCGCAAGAAACGTTGTCTCGAGTAGACGCCGTGTGCTGAGTGGCATAAAGCGTGCATCTTTGCTCGTGATCCCGAACTCGAGATAGTCTAGGAGGTGGACATCCTTAAGAAATGTACCCGTGTCGGATACTATGTGTCCGAGTCCATCACCGCGGAGACTGGGCAGAGAAATATTGCAGGTGTGTTTGTATATAAAGATAGCTCTTAGTTCAAAAAAATCCCTCACTGCTCAATGTTGAACCTTTCAGGAGGTATCTTTTCATAGGCCTCGCGTTTTTCGAGGAGGAACTGGAAGAAAGACTGATAGTCGAGATTTGTTGTGCTATGTGCTCCGCTTGGAAGTTCGGCAGCGATGCCCACCTAGCAGGAATATATCCGTCAAAAGTCAAGTAAGTGTAAAGCGATCAGGGACAAACGCACGATTGCAATCTGAATCCCATTATCATCAACGGACATGATACAGGAGAGTAAGCGTACGATTTCTAACCCTCAGCACAGATATGAGAATATTCGTGAACTTTCGAGTCGGAGGAGGATTCATGCTATTCTTAAGTACCAAAGAGAAAAGTCCCGAATACAAGGAAGCTACTTAGATGCCACACTACGTGGAGCCATCTTGTGCTTACAGCACATTCATCATAATGATCAAGCTACACTAGACGGATACGACATCTACATCAGAACTGAAGAGGCACTGGCCAGAAAGTACCAAGGGAAAGACTTACACTTGCATGCCGCGGAGACATCGCATCACAAACAACAGGTGACAGCGGAGGTGAAAGCTGAGGTTCTAGAGTTATGTGCGTGTAAGATGGTTCTTGCATTACAACTGCACGACGGCGCACCGGTGGAGTGGCATACTTGCCATGCGATTGCTGGGAAGTAGCCTACCAGGACATAGTTGTCTAGCTTGGGACCGCATGTGGCGGAAAAAATGAGACAGTTGGCATCATTTTCACATAACAGAGGAAAAATCAATGAGTACTGTATTGATCTCTAAGCAAAGAATGTTCATCCACAAACCTCTTCCTTTGACATGACGCAAGTGTAATAGTTTGGTTCAGAGTGCTTTTGAAGAAGACATGTATTACGCTAATGGTGTCTTCAGCAAGTTGCAAGAGAGAAAGGAGAAAGTCGCAAACCAAATGGCCGCTTCGCGTTATGCAGCGGTTCGCCAGGACGCGGGCGGCGTTGAACTGTGAATTCATGGACGCCGCAGAAACCATCCGGCATTTGCCGAACAAGCCTTAGTCGAGTCTAGTATCAGCCCCAGGCGCACCGAGGACATATACGGGTAGGTACGAGACAAGACCTATCAGAGCTGGTCCGGATATTGGGCACGAGAATGGTCCGGTCCCTTTGACGATCTAGAAGCTCTTCAGGCCACAGGATCTTTGCCGTATCATCTGCTCTTTCTGACAGGCAATACTGATTTTATGAGTTACCGGTTGTCTATCTACCAACTCCGTAAAAATGATGAGCATCTGCGGAGGCAAGTGGTCGTTAGAGTCGTGACAAGGCCAAGACCATCTGATGAAATTGGTGGTGAGGCCGCCTGAAAAGAACTTCTGACGGTAGCGTCTCGGGCTTATCTCTTCTATTTGTGGATATGAACATATCAACTTATGCTAGGGTAGAATCGATGACTACAGACTGTGCCAATGGGTTTGACAGATCAGACGGTCTATTTCTCTACATCTGGCCGAATGAATAGACCGCCACAAAGCTCCAGCTACTTTCACACTCTCGTTTTTATATCTCGCAACTCCCTTTCACCCGTTGAACTTGTGTCTGTGCTCTCCCGCGCCCAGTCCCTCACATAATCCCAATGCCACCGTCACTTGCTCTACTGTGAGTAGCCACAGATGTACTGGGAAAGTTGTGCTCTGATTATTGTTTCGGTCGGTAGCATTGGGCCGCAGGTCTGTCTAATACATTTCAGCCAGAGTACGGCTACGGACTTCATAATAGGCGAATTTCAGATCCTAGGCACCCTCTTCAATTGGGGACTGCTCGGAGTGCTCAACATGCAAGTGTGTAAGTATTACCTGCCCTGTTTTTTTACAAAAATTCGAACTCCTGAGCCATTTCCCTTAGATCTTTATGCCGTTTCGTTTCCGCGTGATCCGCTGTTCTTCAAGTGCATGGGTAAGATCCACTGCGAGTATCCTTTGATTCTTCTAGCCTCACTCTTGTTGCTCCAGTATATATCTTGCTTGTCTACGAGTGGATCGAAACCGGTCTGATCACCGCCTCATTCTTCCGTGTCTACTTATATAACTACGGCAACCCGGAAGCTGTAATCGGCTTTGAGTACACCTGGTTTGCGGTCCCTGTCATGGGAGCCATTGTATCCGCCGTGGTACAGATATTCTTTGCCTGGCGTATCTACATTCTGTCTAAACTCAAATTGTTAGCGGGAGGTATTATCTTAGTATGTCAATAAAATTACAAACACTCGCGTCCATGATTTTCATTTTAATGTTTAGCTGAGCCTCCTTCAATCGGGTGCTGGCCTGGCGGGCGGTGCTAAGGTAGTGCAGTCATTGTCTCGCTTTATATAACAATACTTACGGTCCTCGCTCAGCTTGACCGTCTTCCCGCTATTGATGCCACGCGCTTGGCCGAGCCCGAGCTGATCGTGAGTCGTATCGTTAAAATCAGGATGGCCCGTTACAAATTTGGGGTATAAGACCTGGCTTGTAACAAGCGGCGTCGTCGACCTCGTAATCGCGATATCCATGACAATTTTAGTGCGTGGTTCCAAATATCTGTCATTTGTGTTATATGCACTGATCCTATCGCATTACCAAGTTAATTTCCTCCAAGACTGGCATCAAGAGTACTGGTGCAATGATTGACCGCATTGTCCGTATGGGTATTGAAACCGGTAAGCTCACTGGTGAGCGCTATGGCAATCTGTTCGCCAGAAGAATATGACTCATGTTAGATTCAGCCACGCTGGCTATCGTTTGTGCTATCGTTGCAAATGTTCCTCCTGTAAGCGTTCTTTCTCTTGTTTTACACATATGCTTATCTCATCGGCACAAGGTCAACCAAACACTTGTTTTCGAATGCATGTAAGATCAAATAAGTGTATATAAATCATATAGTTCTAATTATTCGATAGGGCTCTCGTTCTTGTCAAGTTGTACGGTTGCTGTTACCTTCGGATTTTTCTCCAACGTCGCTGACATAAATTGCTTAGATATGCCAACACACTCCTCACGAATCTCAATAGCCGCACGCTCGTTATGAGGTCCTCGTCCGCCGAAGAATCGTTCTCTGTCAACCGATTAGAACTTCAGGTTCGCACTGAGACGAGCATCACGGACTTCGAACGGTCTTCAGGCGGAAGAGCCCTCAAAGGATCAGCTACATTCGGATCCAAAGGTCTCGAAGATGAGGACGTGCATAGCGACCATAGCCACACCCGGCCGCAGGCAGGCATCCGCGTTCATAAGGAAATTGTATGCGATAACATCTATCAACAGACTTCCATATGATCGCTTAGGTGCGCACCGGGATGCTTGGGAATTGGTCGCTGTCTTGCCTTCAGTTTCGGTTTTCCTTCTCGCCGTGAATATGAGGATGATATAAACCGTACATGTAACCGCACATGTACGATATACGATTTGATTAATGCCACGTTGCTTCTTGATCAGTGTGCCGTGGGCAAAGATTGCTTGGGCCGAGGAAGCCTGGTATTGACTTTGATTACTCAGTCTGTTGATTATCTGGACATCATCATTTTATACAATCAGGCGTGAATTTTCCACGAGAGGATTAGATCTGCATTCCTTGCCTTCGATGGCCGAAACCCGAATTTGCGGACCCGCCACGTCCGGAGTACCAGTATCAGCGTGTGATCCACAGACCACTAGTCCATCATACTCGTGTTAAAATTTGTCACCCACCACTCACTAGGCAATATCTGTACTAGTAGTACTTAACGTGGACGTCGTATTTACTAACTACATTCCAGCTGGCTTCGCGGACATTAAAGAATAAATACATGGAGAGAAAGTCCCGGAATCCGCTATAGTGCCATATGATTACAAGCAAGAACGTGAAGGCTCGATAGACTCATGATCTCCCGTTCACGTTTCCATGGCTTCGCTTCATCATTGTATCGCCATTAAGGGCAGTAATCAGTCAGACTGTGTTGAGCATCAATGGCCGCACGGAATAGTTGATCTCCATATCCCGATACGAGAATACAAGAAAAATATACACGACACACATCATACATACAGCACCGCAACATTGAACCCCATCATAGCCTAGGGACATTGTTTCTGCATGAACGGCCACGAAACTAAATCTCTCACTCGGATAGTGTCTCACGCTATCTATCCTCGTTGAGTCATAAAGCGCTCCAGCAGCGTCTTGCGGGACATTTTCCCCGCCGCTGACATCGGTATCTGCGCGTCCAAGGAGTAATTACCAGTAGTATGCATTAGTGAAACAAATACCACAAAGAGCACGTCAAATATACATGCCTGATCAGTCACCTCAAACCCGCCAGTGATCCACTTATACCGAGTTAGCTTCTGCTTGGTCCACTCATCGAGCACCTTGATCACGGCTTCCACGCCACGTCGCTCGCCTTCTGGGCTAAGAACTATCCAGGCCCTCGGGATGCACTCGCCTGCCACAGCACCATTATCGTTACCGGAGGCTGGAATACCGACAACGCCGACGTCTGTGATGAGCTTTTCAGGCTGGGCACGGAGCACATCTTCGATCTCTGTTGGTGAAACCTGAAAATCAGATATCTTGAAAATTTCCTATAGCAACGTAAACTCATTAGCTAGCTCCATACGTACACAGAAGTTCGCACCTTCATTCTATCGATAAAGCTACGAAGGCGTGAGCACGTTTGCATCAACTCTTGGATTCACACCGAGATCGCAACTTACAAAAATCTGCCATATTGATCAATCCTGAAGTGGTCTCCTGTTCTGAGCCAGCCATCCTCAGTGAACGCATACTTGGTTGCCGCTTCGTCACCGTAGTACCCAAGGGAGATGTTGGGCCCGCGGAGCCATAGCTCCCCGATTTCATCTACGCCTCCATCAGAACCGTCCGAGAGCACAATGCGCGCCTCGAGTCCTGCAAGCAGTAACCCTGCCGTGTTGAAGTCGGGCGGGACGCGTCCGCCAAAGGCGGAGGGTGGGAGCATTCGAAGTGCAATGCTTGCAATCTCAGACATCCCAAAGCCTAGAAATTGATATAAGCAGAAGTAACCGAATGACACGTGTGGGATGTGAGGCTGTACCTTGAACAACGGGTAGTCCTGGTCTGATTGCCTGTTGTAGAGCTAGAGCAATACCTGGCGGAAGATAGGCAGATCCACTACCGATGACCATGACGGAGGCAAAAGACTCCTTCTTGAGGTCTTTGGAATGCGCAAGCTCGTGCAACTGGCTCGGGCGCATGTGCATCACATTTACGCGATATCTACAAATCGTCTTATTAGTAGCGTGAAAAGATGGAGACTGAATTTAAACACACTTAGGAATTATCTCGAGTACGAGCTTGAGGTCCCACTGGGGAATGATAATTAGGCTTGTGGGCGACTGGAAGCCGCGGAAGCAGATAAGCCCCATTCCATACGTGTGTGACATGGGCAAAGGTGCCAGGACGACTACGGTCACACCCTAGAGTGTGTTGTTAACTCGATCTGTTTTGCATTCTGAGGAGGTCTGATACTTGCCTTCGGCACAGGAGGCTCCTCCTTCGCGATCATCTCACCTTGTACTAATGAGAAGCACACGTTACCGTGTGTGAGCATGACGACTGTGAATGGAGGCTGTCAGCTATCCATCGGGGTCTCGTTAGCCGAGCAGACTGACCCTTCGGAGACCCTGTCGTCCCGCTGGAGAATACAAAGTAGGCGACGGTGTCCTTCTTCGCGGGCTTCACGGAGATTCTGGGCAGTTGTCGCGCCCTGACTTCATCTATAGCCTCTCCATAGCTTTTTTTTCCTACGACAGGGCTACCCAAGATATGAACGCGTTCTTCGGAGATTCCAGCTTCCTCCGCGGCCTCCAACGCCACCTGTAGGAGACCAGGCTCGACGAAGATACGAGTGACTTTTGCTGACTTCGCCGCATATGAGATCTCATATGGCGTCGTCGAGTACGCAGAGAGGAGGGCGAACGGGACCGTCACCACCAATAGCGAATGCATCAGGGCAGGATAGTCCTATATGAAATTGTCAATGATAAACACAAATACTTTACATTATGCGACCACATACGAGACTGTTGTAGCTCAGAATGCCGACATGCTCGTTAGGCCCGATCTCGAAGCCGCCGGAAGAGGAGGGCGCGACAAGGGCGGTAGCACCATCGCGAACGCGTTCAACAAACTCACTGCGAGTCCTCCTTTCACCTGTGAGCGCGTCGATATGGATGGGGTAGTCAGTATCAGGTGTGCGTGCAGGCTCGTTAAACAGGAAGTCGTGCACGTTCTGGTCAGCCAGAGGCGAGACCTCAGGGTACAGCGGTTTGAAAATCATGGCGAGGTGAATACGACTGGGAAATGTTTGCACTGTGGTGCCAGAGCGCAGTATCCGAACAGCTGGCAATGTAGCTGATAGCTGGACCGGCGACAGAAGACCTTTCGCCCGCATCAGAGAAATCTCGCCACAATGATGGTCTTGTGATTATTTAGTGTGAGCGGTGCATCAAACAGGGCCTAGCATTCAGGTTCAGGTCGAGTATCAGGGGTTTTGCAAATGAGTGCATGGCGAGGCCACGTCTACTTCAACCATTCACCGAGACGGCCAGGTGTGCTGGATTCAGCTGGAATGATGAACCTTGAGTACATCGCGAAGAGCGCAAATTCCCACAACCTGATAATCTGGGAAGATGTTGGAGATGTCTCATTGACACGATGACCTGATGATATTTGTGACAGCCTGGGCACCATATAGGTCCGCAGCATCCATCAAGAAGCTCAACATCTATTACCTACCAAATTGTGCTGAGTGGATATTTACTGCTGAGATTCAAAACTGAGGCAGGCCGGGACGCGAAAGAGATTACGTGGTTGAGACGCTTACTAACACCTATGGACCACTTGTCCAGCGTCCCGTCCGAAGTCGCCTAGTTGTTATAGTGATCGAACACCCCTCCCTCAGAGGTATTATGAGGCTTCTCTTGCCAGTGGAAGGTATATCCGCATTAGCGCAACTGGTTAAGTTTGGCTAGCATGAAGTGGAGACAACGGATCAAAAAGAGCGGGCAAAGAAGCAGATCGGGCGGGAGGAGCGGCTGATGTAAAAGCGCCGCGTGCCAGGGGGACTTTAAGCCTCTATGGACAGGTACGGTGAACGGACGCACGCTCACCTATACTCTAACTGTCGAAGTAAATGGATTGTGAAGTCGGTAATACAAACGGACACTATTAGCTACTTAGCCTACTCGTTCCTTATCTTGTTTACCATCTCTCTAAATTAGGTAACTCGCGGTATGATATGTTTTACATCGTCGCCAGCGCACCTCAGTCCTCCGTCTACACGACGTCGGATTGAGAGTGCGTATATCCTTCATTCCACGCGATCTATTACTTACAGCTCTCTAGTTATATATTACAGGTACATACATTAGTCCTCCGTCTACACGACGTCAGATTGAGATTATATATTACAGTTCCTACACTAATATCTACCCATCTTGACATGTGCGTGGATGCACTCGTCCTTCGCTCATCTAACCGCCCATCGATCTCCACTGCTTGCCCCAGACTTCATACGGGTGACGAGCTTCAACTTGGCTAGACTCACGTTACTGTGCACTACCTACGGAGAGGACTTGCTATTCGATCGAAAGGCTATCACGGCTTCGGGGGGCAAGATGTAGCCAGAGGGGATCACGTCCACGATCGAAGAACCCTGCGCGGGGGCGACACCCATTCTGCTATTGCCAACAAGCCAGCCCAGGCACCTCTTCCTCTCCTCCACCATCTCTCTCTCTCTCCTGACAAGCCAGTCCGGATACCAAGCCGTGGGACTGCACATAGAGCTCGCGCACATCGGCTCTACGACGTGGGTCCAACGTCCGATGTGTCCAACTCGGCATGCATGTCCTCCTGCCGACACCAGTCGTATCGTGTGTCGAGCCCCGTCGAACAATTACCAGCCCGCGATGCTTGTCTCAGTGAATGTTCGTGTTGCCTCACAAAGGTCGGAATAACACGCGAGAGCCACATGCAGTACTTCAAGGGCGGATTAGGCATGCCGCACGATCTCGATCACCGGTGGCGCAAAGCGATCGAAAACTAGGCCGGAGGAGGAGGAATCTGGTGCCATAAATCTGCAATGATCGCAGAGATCTGGTGGGGCCTCCCCTAGGTCCACCGCCAGGACAACGGCAGTGATCAGGCATGTAAGGAGCCAGCATGTCTCCACGCTGTATTTCTTTCTCTCTTCGCTCTTGTGCTCGCCAACCGATGACTTACCGTCTACCCCTTGCGCTGCTCTCTCGACAGGTGCACCGTGTTCCAACTCTCCTTTCGATACCCATATCAGGGCAGTCAATGCAAAAATGCGTAGGCTTTGATGCGCGGATAGCGGAGAAGACAGTAGGTAATTGGGCAGCTAATGAGGCGAGCAGCGCCGAGTGGAGATATAAGATGGAACACGACCGAACGGAGATTCCTAGAAATCATGATCGTACAAGGCTAAACTAAAACGCGTCATCAGGTTTTCACCAAACTCGTTCGAAATCTCCAGATGGGTTGGGGTAGGACTCTATCGGTGAATCGGATAAACGAAGGAGGCTCCAACGCAAATGGGTACACCATCACTCACCACTGCTACGGAGGAGTGATATCTGTGACACGTTCAATCAGATTCCGCAAAGTTCAGACACAGAATGCAAGACATACAGACTAATGCGATTGATCAACTAATGCAGCCTGTACGACGACGTTTGGAGATGTATTGATAAGTGCAGACGTGCAACTCTTGGCCCAGATGTTCGAATGGCGTGCAAATTTACTTGAGTGGAAGCAGCCTTAAAACGTCGAAAACGCTACCAGCTCTCAAGAATACCATCCGACATTGAAATAAGAATATCCTGAAATTCGAATGCGTCTGTAGAGACTAGAATGATAAACACGTACATGTCCAACTAGCTGAAAAGTATGCATATAGTATACCGTGTGCATATAAGCCGGAGGACACGATGTCACCCCGATCCATACCACCCATAGAGCGTAAAGTCAGTTTCCGAATGTCACTATGCGTTGCGAGGCACCACCGAGGCACTTCGACGTGACGAGGGCCTTGGACTTCGTCCTGGTCTTGCTAGAGGGCCACGCTTGAGGCTGACAGATACGTTGCTCTCATTGCAGCATACAATGCTCACGAAGGGGTTCTTGCCTTTCGTCTAGATTCTGGAGCACGCTTCCAAGTGCTGAGGGATGCACGGGCTTCTTGCAGCCTGACGAGTTCTTCACGACTGAGCGCAATGAAGCGCACAGGGAATTTGCACAAGTGGCAGTAAAGTGACTTATCACCAGTTGGGAGGGCACTGCAGATTGCGTTTGCAGGAAAGACGGAGAGAGCGGTGCTCGACAGCCTTCATGAGTCGACATGGCGGTAGGCTTCAAAGCGAGTGGGAAGCACGAGGAAAGGCTCGAGACGTAGACGACATCGGTTGTACACAGAGATATCCGTGCATCCAGATATGCTCTCCATCTTCCCTCCTGTTTCCGCCGTCCATCGCACGGCCGCGCGTCCAATTGGTTTTGGTTTCTAGCCCAACAGCGCAAAGTCGCGGTATCCGCGCCTTTCTGCAGGATCTCGCATGATAAGTTAATAGCGAGTGTGAAAGCTATCTGTCCTATAGGATCCGTCGAGACTGGCGGCGCGTCGCATAGTTGCTAGTGGTGGCTCCCCAGGATATCGGAGATAAAGACACGGGCTTGAGGCGGACGAGACTTACGAAACTTGGAGAGCAGTCGTATCTGGATGCCTCGTGTGCGGTATGTAGTAAGGGTGCACCCATTATGAGCTTAGGGGGTGAGTGAACTCGCCGTGTCCCGCTTTCCTCTGTGATCCCTCGCTCACTGTTCAGCACGTCAGCGGCCAGCACTGGTCGCTCGACACCGCACCACCAAACTCCAGATGTGCAGAACGCAGCCCAAAGTTATCATCATCGTAGTTCGGCGGGATCGTATGAGTAGGGTGAACAGAGACGCCGCAAGCACAGATTCCGTGATGTTAACCAAGGGGCAAAGACGAAAATATGGATTTCCTTCAAGGATGCAGGCATGGCTAATGTGAGCTGTTCAGACCTGTTGAATGGGTTCTGCAGGAGGCTGAGGCGACGTTCAAAGTCGACGCAGCTGGGCTCGTAAAAAGTTCTGCAGCGCAGATGTGCTTTTAGGCGCCGAAGAAAATGCGCCCAAACACAAAACTGCGAGAAAAGGTGCCTATGTCTCCAGCTTATCTAATGTCACACTCAGAATAAACAACTGTCCTTCTCTGAGTCATCATGATAAGGAACGAGCACTACAGCCAAGTGCGATTTCTCTAAGGGAGTCAATTCATGACCAGTGGGGCGTGTCGCGCGCGATAGCACCAAAGGTCACACCCAGTGAGAATTGACATGAATCAGAACGAGAAACTGTGTCATTCAATGAGAAAATGGGGAAAGACCAAATTGGCATGAATTACATAACTCGAGAAGTGACGGCTCGCGATGATGGGGCGGTGGGTGCAGGAGATAGACAACAGCACAGCGGGCGACCTAACAGTACGCAAGTGAGTCGAAACGCGAGTCCGGTAGACAGACTTGACTTCTCAGACATGCAAATGCCCTCGTAGTGGTGCGCAACACGTAGCCACTGCTGAGTTCGATGGTGTTGCCTAACTTGGAAGCAAAATGCCAGTCTGGCTGTACAACTGACTTCACACAATTCGATTGTGAAGTCAGTACACCAACACTTCATGTAGATATGCATACACAGCATCAATACGAACATCATAATCATCCCTCTAAAATATATTAACAGCTGATATTTGCGCGTGGAGTATTGTTACTGATGTCGGATGCACCATCCCAGCCACTGCTGAGTTTAAATGCATTGTTGCCTAATAGGAAAGAGACGCCCGTGGCTATCGCACTGACTTCACAAAGATCGAATTGTGAAGTGAGTACGCCACCGTTTCACGCGAATATATATAGGCAGCATTAATTTAACCAACATATTGATCCATTTAAAATACATTTACAACCAACATCAGCATTGGTCGAGTACCAAGCTTCCTCTCCCTTCGCTAGGAGAATTTGATTGTAACTCTCAACGCGCTATGCCCAAACCCGATTGACAAACAGGCGAAGATACCTCTGCGGCATGGGTTGGAGATGCTAAGGCCAACCCATACCATGCTGCAACGCCTATAGGAGCATTGAACATTTGCATGGTGAGCTGGCCACTTGTGCTCTAGCTATTCAAAGGGAGATGGACACTCGTCGCAAATACTTTCACGCACAAGCTATCGAGGGAAATAGTCAGGACGTCTAGCAAGGTTTATGAGCTAGCTTTAGCTTGAGGAACTATGGTTAGATACTTTCTATCGTGCATTCAGCGCTTTGAATATCCTATGCAGTTACATGAAACATATCAGCGGGGAATGTTAATATCATGGATAGGAAATGAAAGAAGATGTAGTCCGCAATTTCTGCGATTTTTTGGGATTTTGCGCGATTTTCTGCGAGTTTTTCTTCTTGAGCTTTGATCCCATTAGAGCCGAAAATTGACCAATTTCCGGGAGCATATGTGCCATCAGGCCGAATTTGGGCCTACTTCGACCGCCGAAAATGGCTGCCCGAGGGATCGAGGCTCATACTAGGGGATTTTCCGGGGTCCTCTAAAGTGCAGCTGCACCGCAGAACTTTCTACGAGCCCAGCTGCGCCAACTTGGAACTTCCATAACTCTAGAGTACTATCCAGGCGTCTTCAAGGACAGCAGGCTCGGTCCATATGGGCTGTCCAATCATAAAGGAACATGATCTGACAGGAGCAGAGTGGAACACAATGACATTGAGGGCTATGGGTTACGAGGCAGCAACTTCTGTAACTCGCTTGTTTCAATCATACAAATCAAACGCTTGTTGTGATCTGGGGGGCTGCTCATGATGGTACGCAAGTACTGGTGACCTGGCTATTGCTTCCCATCCGCTCTCGGTTGAGTATCACTCGCGACACCACAATGACAGCTTGAGAATGATAGCCAGCTAACCCTTCCTGTATAGTACAACTGCGCGAGTCTAATCATCTTGCAAGATAGCATCTCGTAAACTTGACTGAGACTAGGTGCGAATACCTGGATTCAATTGAATCAACCTGATCGCTTCTATCTAGGTCGCAGACAAAGAACCATCCCGAAGATATCCGCATGCGGTCACCGCCGCAGTCTGCCGGGCCAGTGTTTGAATCAGGATGGCGCGGACGTCGCATACAGCACCTCAGGTTAATGCCTTTAATCTCAAGTGGCATCAGATACATATGAAGGAAATTTCAGGAACCTTTGTGATGGCTCTCTATAAATTACTCGAGTGCCTTCACAAAGTCAGCCCGCCGGAGTCCAAGATGCCTGCCGTACATGTCTTACCTTCCGCTGACGAGCTTACATCGCCATCGCCTCACAACCTATTCCATCTATTGGAGAGTACTTAGGCGGCTTTATATTATCCATAGATATTGCTATCATGTACGTTCCTGCTCCCACTCCCCCACGCACGTTTCCTGGCTTGTTCACTGTGACACCTGCATCCCAAGTCTGTACGGGATTGTCACCGCACAGGCATACTTCTGTTGGTGGACATCACAAGAGGACTCGAAGTTACTTCGCTCTTTTGTCGCATCCGTATGGTAAGATCCCTGACTTTAGCCTCCATAAAAAACGTTTATCACTGCACTGTATTCTGTTAAAGGTGTTTGGAGACTGCGCACACCGTATTTTGCATACATCTGAGTTACAGCTACACGAACATCGACTTTGGGAATGTCGAAGACCTTCAGATCGTGTGGTGAGTCCTGTTTCTGTCCTTTGGTGCCCTATGTTTACGCTCGACGTTCGCTCCAGGAGCGCCAGGGTAAGTGAAATCATTTTGCAATTTTTATGATTTTGAAATGGCAAGGTACATTCTGCATGCAGGCTACATTATTCTCAGAGGTAAGTTTACTATGATCAGATCGATTCTGTTGCATACTCAGTAGCTATAGTGGAGCGCAGCAGCTTATGGTGAGCTTGGTTGAGGGGTGCGATTTTTACATGTTTCATGACAATGTCTCATATTTCATCTGCTTAGGTTTTTTGTTTGGCGAACCTGGATATGTGCGTCACCACACACACTCATACATATTGATTATATCAATCTGCGTTTGCAGTGAGTAAAAAATCTACTGCACTGGTCTCCATACTGGTGAGTGTTTTTCTCGAAGCTGAGAATATTTGAGTGTGAGTATCGCAAAGGAAATCATGCTGTTCATGCGTATTGGTATATGTGATTATTGCTACGTTGGCCGAAATCTAACCAATCTTGTTTCAGGGTCTCTGTGAGGTAGGAGTATCTTCATAGCATCTATCATATCCCACGTCCTGATTCTTATTCTGACCTCTGTTATAGTAGTATTGGGCTTCATGTACGTCACTTACCAATCCTTTATTGAATTTCAAAGTATTTGGCTTAAATTTCATCAGATGGAAATTCCATACTTGGGCCGAGTACAAAGCATCCCATGCAGCTCTGGTATACTTTCCAGCTGAATCGCGACGTTGTATAGAATGTTGAAATTAACTTGCCCTCACGATAGATTGCGTCCACAATCACCCTCAGCCTGTCAGGAAGTCTGGATGCACTCATCACTCTCAGCCAAATGTATTACCTATGGAGTAATCGTACAGGTCACCCAGTGTGAGCATTTACTGCGCACTGTGGAGTTGGCATCTGAGCCGTTTCTGTTAGGACAGATAAGCTGGTTCATACGTTGATGGCCTACATTGTTAACACCGGTGCATTGACGATGTAAGTCGAGTCCGAATTTGCCTGTTTACAATAAGTCGACTCACAGCCGCTAAAGGTGTATTTCGATGGCTATTATGGCAGTGAGACGAACTATCGTTCAACTCATACTCATTGCTTACGCATTCTGTATCCAGTTCTGGGCACCAGCTTTGAACACCAGTCTTCTCTTTGGCAGATTGGGCGAGATCCAGAGCAAATGTATGCGTTCTCCAGATCTAGCAATCCCATCTGCTGACATGTTACAAAAGTGTATGCGAATTCGTTGATCGCTATGTGCGGCATTTATCCTGTGGCCTCAGTATTTGGACTGTCCATGCTAATCTTTCTTCCAGGCTGAACGCACGACAACGACAAAGCTAAATTACAGATTTCTTCTACTACTGTCGATATCGAGTTACATAGGAGTCACGGATCGCTCAGACCGGTACGCACAACCTCTATGAGTTCTTGATAGGCACTCTGATGTTGACGATGAACTTGAACTAGAAAACCATCAAGATATTCCGGGACGTAACAGAGATTCCTGACGAAATTTTAGGCAATAACAGCGCTGCTGTGAAGGATTAGTATGTTGGGCCGGCTGCCGTTTTTGTAACCCGCGTAGTCCTAATCGGTGCCGACATGATATGTGTGTAGTACCTGCCGCGGATTATGAAATTATGAATACTTTTATTTGTCGACACCCAATGCCATGCGCTAGTTGGCCAGCGTGATTGATATCCGCAACTCGACCACAGTCGTCGAGACTCGGGATCACCGCCCTCCGTGTTGTAGTACAATGTCGTATGCAAGATCAGACGCGTTTCTACAAACTTTCATTGACAAAGCCTGAACTAAACGGGTGAGTTCAACGTCGCTATCGTAGCTCCAGTTGAATCTTAAAAGTCAATGATACTTGGGGATAGGGATATTGGGTGACCTCGAGGAATTCTTGCCAGGATAATGAATGAACTTGATGCAGGGAGTAGGTCAGGTACGACATGGAGCTTGGTTTCCAGTAAGTACTCACAAATGTAGTAGTGCCATTTACTTGCTGATCGGACCCCGCGCCTCGAAAAGAGCAGCCATTCCGACAACTCTTATTTTAACATCCTCGAAGCACTCCTTCAAGGCTAGCTCAAGGTTTTCCGCACTGTCCTTCGTGTTTCCGAAGATTCCCTTCTTGTTGTAGAACGCCATCAGCTGCCTCCCGAACCAGTTGTGATGGACGCCTTGCCCGAGGATAGTCGCGCCATAGAGGACGCCGCCTGGTGCGAGCCCAGCAGCGGCCACGGTGAATACGCTAATGGCCTTTTCAGGGAAGCTTCCTGGGAGACAGTGGAAAACATAAAAGAGCGAGATAGAGTCGAATTTGGCCTGAAGAGATTCCGGAAGAGGGAGGAAGATACTCCTCTCAACTTTCTCAATCACCCCGTTGTATCCCGCCGTGCGGAGGCGCTGCTCCGCACTGTGGAGCGTGGCTGGATTCAGATCGAACAGGGTTACGTGCGTGGTCCGTGCGAGCTTCAAGATGGAGTGTGCGGGGTAGTAGCCGGTGCCGACACCGATATCGAGGTGTGTGCGCTCGCCTATATGTGCTTGGAAGAAGGGCAGGAGTACGGCTCTGGTGGAACAACGCCAGGCGAGCGCATTTGAGACGACCAGGACGACAAAATCGTAGAAGTAGAGCTTGAAGCTGGAGTAAACACGCGCGGACGGGTCCATGGCAGGGTCGGCGGAGGTTCTGTTACAATGTGAATGGTCCACGGACAGATGCTGGCGCATGCACATCGTGTGAAGATCACAGGGGTGCCGCGGAGCCGATGACAGCTGTGTTCCCGCACCTGTCTTCGATGACAGATCGACGCCCACCAACCTGGCCTAGCCATTGGTTCTGTTCAACAGCCACAGAGGAGATGAGGACAGAAGCCGCGTTGCACCCAAATTGGAGCCGTTAACGGTCTTGTTTGTCTTCAGCATTGGCTACGCCCGGCGCTTAAGTGTTACTTCTCGCAGCGCCATAACGATATTAGATGCTGGCTCCAAATTGTTCAATTATCGGCACGCGGCGCCTCTTCCGAGTCATTTCTTTTTGATTCAAAGTGTCATCGGAGCTCTGAGCCCATGAGGTTTCCAACCATTTGGGTACTATGGGCCCACAGAGCTGGTGATACAACATCCCCTTTCAGGATGTGCCATCATCCTCTTCGGTCCCGACGTGATACAACAACCACCCCAAGTTGTAAATGGATATTCATCTTACCCTGTGTGGCGGAAGAAGGCTTGCGCTGCTACAAACCTGTAGTCGGTGCGTGACTTCCCCCGGTCATCTGCCACGACTCTGTATTTCTACACAACATATCGATCTTGAGGCATGGCAAACCGTATCAGACAAGGCGGGCACAATACAAATGAACGCCAGCGTGGCAGATGGTAACTGGTCACGCCTCATATAACCAGCGTGCTCGTTTATTGCCGCTACCCAGTGCTCAGCGCTGTTCAGTAGCTTACTATGTCCTCTGATCCATCCGCGATAGAGGCACCGTTGGATCTGAATGAGCTCATCACCTTTGCGCGCGACTACCAGCTCACGCGTATCATATGGAGTGAGTATTTCGTTAGTATGTGCGCGATGATCTCACTGCCGCTTGCTTTGCGCGCCATTGTTATAGGTCTGAGCCTCGCCTTGCTGCTATATGATTGGCGTGAGTAAAGCTGCTCACCATTCGTTTTGCGGTCACATCCTGAATCGGCTATGTAGTCTTGATGATAGGCGACGAGGTATAGCCCATGAATAAACAAACCTGACCGATCGCAGTGTGGCTCAATGCTCATACTTACATAGATCACGTATATTTGGTTACGAAGGTTCAAGTGGACGAATATCTTGTATTGCATTGTAAGTGGGACTACATGCCTGTGTTGCATTATCCACTTATAAATGCATACAAAAATTAGAACCGCTATTGGCCGTAAGAGTTCTCAAACAATGGCTAAGTAGTTTCAGTCTGATGTCTCTTTTCTGCAGCATGATAAATGTTTTGTAAGTATGACATGCTAGCCTGCATGAGAAAAATCCTTACCTTGCCCTGATATAGACTGGATAACATTGGTAAGTGCTATCCTACATATTTACTGTTCAATTGAGCAGACTTTTACTTGATCTAGTGTTTGCTGTGCAAAATAACTCAAACAAAGCAGTGCGTGTTACACTCCTTATTCTTGGCGTGAGTAAGATATCTTACTGTGCTTTTAGTTGTATGTACTTTACTACCAGAGATTGAGATTGAAGCCAAATTATGTGATATTCTCTTTTGGCTCATACTTGTAGCTGCAAGGCTTGGCTACATTTGGTAGCATATGGATCTATACCTTTTGAAATCTCAGTTTGTGGTATGTTGTATTGTTAGTTTGTATCTTTATTACTCATAATTAGCATAATTGAAGCTGTCTACATTCTGAGACTATGGGCCATGTATGCCTGTAGTGCCACACTGCTAGCTATCCTGTGTACAATCTATGTGATGGTCCTAGTCAGTGAGTCAATTGTGATATCCAAAATGACTGGGGATGTCATATGCAAGTATTTCATATATTATCTATCCATTGTATTATTCTAACTGCTTTTCACAGTTGGGCCCATGGTTATACCTGGAATTACTGGGTGCATACCCACCAATTTCAAGAGCTATACT
>NW_012133265.1:0-38670 GCF_000313525.1 Fibroporia radiculosa | reverse complement strand
AGAACTTTCTGCGAGCCCAGCTGCGTCAACTTTGAACTTCCCTAGTGTATAGTAGAGTCCTGAGGACGTGACCAAGAATAACAAGGGGCTGTGTTGCAGCTACCGCATTACATATTGAATGTAGTCTGGTACAAGAACCGTCCACGTGTGGAGGCTTGCGTCGAACTTAATAATTGAATGATACACCGATGATGCCAACGCAAAGGTTTGTACACGTCTAAATTTGTATACTGACCGATCCACGCTCATCATAGCTATCTATGCATGTATTTTCGTGCAAGATGTACACAAGGAATCTCGAGAGCAGGTGTTAGACAGGCACTTAGGATCCCCGTTCATGATCAGCGGGAGGTGTGGTGATTCCGCGGACCACACAGGACAACTACTATAACACGATACAGCCCTAATTAATGTGGGGTACTCTTAAGACTTCACAGTGAGGGGGCTATGTGGGTCATTCTTGCAGAACAAGTGGGATCCGAATGTGATTTACGAGCTAAGGTCACCACAATACCATGTTCATGTTTCTGTGTGCTCATATATTCACAGAACTGTCCGTCGACAAAACCTACGATGATTTCACTTAGTCAACATGCTGTAAAGACTAGCATGTGTGCCATCCGCACGATGATCCCTGCAGCCTTTTGCCCACTGGACCCTACCCCATCGACATGGGCATTGACGCTGATTCCAACAGCGCTACTGATGTTTCATATTCCACGAATCTCAGTCCAGATTGTGCTGCCCCGCAGGCGTCGAGTGCGTACTTGGTGCATGAGTCTCTAGCAATCGGTAAGTTACAACGCCCGCCAGCGATACCCACCGCAGTCAAGGGTCGCCTGCTGTCGAGACTCTAGCAATAAGGCCTTGCTACTGCCGCATGGCAGTCCTCAAACCTTATGAATAGACCCAGCTCAACCTAGATCTTTCTCAATACTTCCAGGATCCTCCACATCCGTTGGCTATCTCGTTTTGTTTCGCTAGAAGACGTCAAATAAGACAACACCAGAATGAGTGCAACGCCCCTTCAACCCTGTCTCAACCAGGTTAGCTCTTATGTCCTGCAGACAACAACTTTCAGAAATCGTCGATCCCTCCCAGCCTCCATGAAACTCGCTCCAGTCTTACGAGCTGCGTAAGTAAGGGCTATCTTGCTTTTGTAGTTCGCTATCGCAGTAATTTCCATTGATTCCCGCGCACTGCACTACACCATGGCGTCCTGAAAAGGCAGGTCGTTTGAGCAACCTCAGCGACTCATTATCTCAGCGCTTTGTGCTGCTGGGAAACCTCGCTGACCTTGACAAGTCAGTTTCGGCAATGGAGGAAGCGATACGATTCACACCGGATGGGCATCCCCACAAAGCGGGTTGTTTGAGCAATCTCAGTGACTCATTCTCCCGCCGCTTCCAGCTGCTGGGTGACCTCGCAGACCTCAACAAGTCAATTTCGGTGATGGAGGAGGCGGGCGGTTCGACTCACTCCAGACGATCATCTTAATACGGCTAGTTGTTCGAGCAATCCCAGCGATTCATTCGCACTTCGCTTTGTGCAGCTCAGCGATCTCGCTGAACTTGACAAGTCAATCTCAGGGACGGAAAAAGCGGTGCGGCTTGCTTCAGACGGACATCCTCACAAGTGTGGCCCCTTGAGCAACCTTAGTGACTCATTCTCTCGCCGCTCCCAGCGGCTGGGTAACCTCGCTGACCTCGACAAGTCGATTTAAGTGATGGAAGTGCGATATAACTCACTCGGCGCGCGTCGCTTCTCGCCATAGTCCGGTCTCCACCAAATTTCCAATCTTGCTTTTACAACGATCTCACATTCTTCCTTTCGAGATATCTGGGCTAGGCTGCTGAGCGATCGATTAGGGCATGGCAGTATAAGAGGTGGTGCAGGATGGGAAGGCCGTGCGCAAGAATCTTTCTGGGGCCCTGCGAACTTCTCCGTGATGCCAGTGCTGTGAATATTATGCAAGAGAGGTCGACATGCCGTTTCCGCTATTCTGACAATGTCTCGACCTTGCCTCGCGATCAGGAGTGCCTCGGCTTGGATGGGCGTCGGGGAGCTGGAATGCTGCACATGTAGTGCTCGGCCGAGTTGGAGATGCAGAGAGAACGGCTTGCACGTAGAAATCAGCGCCTCGTCTGTGCGCTCGATAGATTGTACTAGCTAAATGAGACAAGTTCACTGGTGAGGGCACTCCATAGTCGAGAGCAGACGCGGGAAATTCTCCCTTCTGCGCCGGCTGCCCAATACTAATAGAGACGTGCTCAACCTTCGCACTGGTTCCTTCATTCTCGTCTACAGAGATCACGCCATGGGGCGATAACCATCTAGCACCTGGCATTACCACCAACCTTGAGGCCACAACACCATGCCACGCACCTCAGAGTTGGCGACCTTCCCCGCCCCCGTCTCATCATACACGACCTCTACGTCTTCCGCCACCTCCAGCTCAATAAAGCCGTCAAACGCGTCTCCTAGGTCTGCCACTTTCCACGCGATCTCGGACGATGAAGAATCCGTACTGTGAAAGGCACAAATGGTTAGAACGACGGGGGGGCATAAGCAGTGCATCCCTCACTGGCATGCGTAGAAAGCTGAGGGACGCACTCGTAGGCCGTCATGCTAGGTCATGCTGCGGGAGTGTGGTGGGGGCGCAATGATTATAGTATTACATTGGAGAAAATATTATTACGGCGGAATGGCCGAGCGGTCTAAGGCGCTAGAATCAGGCTGTATTACGTACTTTACAAATCTAGTCCGAAAGGGCGTGGGTTCGAATCCCACTTCCGTCAGTTCGTTTTGTTGCTTTTCGGTCTCCGAGCATTTCCACCACTTGATGTATCTCACCAGATCTTTGGTTTGTTTTTTCGAAGGTCTTTTGTGATTGTTGCCCCTTTCGAAATGACATGATTCCGTGTCGCCGCTGACTACAATCATGGGTATACATGGGCTCAGGACATATCTTCATGAAAACAGAGGGGCCCTCGCTCATTCTTTGGAATTTCACCGACAAGATGAAGGTCATTGCGATGCAGAACGAGTGAGGATTGTTGTAGATGGGTGGTCGTGAGTCGTCTCACTTTTTTGCAGTGCCCTTGAGATTCTTGGCCGCATTTTTCGGCTCAGGGAGCTCTCCGCCATTGTAATGCTTACTGTATGCAGTGAGGTATATGCCGTGCTGATTGCGACTGTTTTCTTGAAGATTTATCTACGAACTGCTTCACTGCGCTGATCTGCAGTGGGTTTATGGCGGGGAATACGAGGCATTCGCCCAGTCAGTCGTGCAGGTAGTCTCTGCTTGGGTCCGGGTCGGGTTTGACGTCCATGTTGTTTTCGATGGTGCGTCTTGTAAATTTTGTCAGGGTCTTCATCCATGTCGACTGCTGAGGCAGATACTTGCCCGCTTGTTCGACGAGTGAAGCGAGTTTGCCCATCTCAATGATTTGTCTGACGAACTTCCCCTTGATGGATTGTGTCCATTACTATCGAATATGTTTTGCCTATCACTCAAAATTTCCCCTCCAGTGACAAGCTCTGACTACTTCGTTCGTCATTGCAGGACCTTATTCGTCTCTCAAATTTCCCACTGTAATCTCTCGTGTCAATCGTACGACTATTCAAGCTGGCTTGCTGTTCTTTCGCACTTCTGCGGCAGCTCGCGCAACCCCTAGGTTTCTACATGAAACCACTATGCTCCCCCCACTTGCGTATTCCGTGTGCGTTCGTACACTGCTCGACCTTTCTCGCGCGATGAACGACAACGTAGTGGTCCATTTTGCAGACGGAGAAGGTGACCCATGTGCAGTTTCTCTCGCTGGTAGGCTCCATGCCTACGTCGTAGGTCGTGACTCAGATTTCGTAATCCTCAACGCTGAGGGGTACAGAGGATATATACCCCTCGACGAAATGCTCTGGAATTCTGTCGCCTCATCATCTACCGCTTCGGATGCCGGAAGTGTGTACAGTTCCGTATATGGAGACGTGGAAGATGATGTGGATGCCAACGGATTCAAAACGGTACGCAAATCCAAGATACGCAAGCGCTCCGCCGTAAATCAGCGAGTTGGACGCGGCCTGATACCCCCTGATCATTTGGTAGACTCCGACACCGATCTAGTTCTGACAGCCACGGTATACTCGCCGGAGTCGCTTGCCGCCCATCTCCAGCTACCCACCTCTCTCCTTCCCCTTCTCGGCGCTCTCGTAGGCAACGACTTTACAGGTGCCCCAGAAGTCACCTCGATTGATGCATACAACAGCTCGAAGAAGAATGACTTGCAGCAATTATTCTTCGAGAAACAACTGACACTCACTCAGCGTATCACGAAAGTGGCGAACACCCTCCGGTCTCTTCTCAATGCAGCATTTCCTACAACGTCTACTACACATCAGAGAAGGAAAAACAAGCCAATTAGGAGCGTCATAGAGCTAATACAGGCGGCAATTTCTGCAATGCTTCGATTTCCCGATAACTTGGCTGCGGTTGAGCGGGAAGCTATCGCGGACCGTATAGCAGAAGCAACTCTACAATATGCGATACCACGGTTTGATGTTCCTGGTGACGATGCGGATGGAGATGAAAATCGACCACGAGGGCTGAAATGGATGTCAGACGTCTGCCCGCTGCATCCTCGCGACTCTTGTCCCCTCTTCACTACTCTGATGCACTCTGTTGTGGACGCTACTTCCGTATATCCAGGCAATGAGAGTCTCTCGTCCAACGGAAATATTGTAACCGAGGCTGACGAGATGGAGAGCCCTCGGGATCCGCACGCTTGCTTAGCTGCATCGTACATAGCAGCTTATCGTGCCGGCGATCTGTCCTCTGACATGCTGGATGCTCTGTACACAGGCACTAGTTGGCCTCTACTGTTCCTTGAGAATCCAGACAAAGAAACTGTGGCGCGAAGTATAGGCCGGCCCATCCGGGAGATCTGCTACTCCATACTGGATGGCGGAATTGGGCTGATGCGAAGCTCCGATGTTGACGAGGCAGAAGAGGACGAAGACGACGACGAACTCATCGATGTGGTGGAGGAAGACGATGAAGACCTACTCGCGCCGTTACGGGGTGCGTTGGAGCGATTCGATCACCCGCCAGAGACCGCCGAAGGGGAGGCCGGCGATCTGCACTCTACTCAACCAGAGAACCGATCACCTGCCACAAAGTCTCAGCGTCCCAAAATTATACTGGAATACGTGCGCAGGGGCACCCGCTTGGCTGCCGAAGAAGTTACTGTCCCTTTCCTGCGCGACGTTGTGATCAGTATCAACAATCCAAGCTTGTGCGATGATATCGGAAACAATCACACCCCGGTACCTTTGTGGTCAGAGACACTCAGAATGACCTTTTTCCTGCGAGTCCTCAAGTCCGATGTGCCCTCCGTTGCTGCACTTGTTGGGACGCCTCATCTGATGGCTTCTCTGGCTATCCGGTGGACAGTGATGCAGTTGCATGCTCGTGCCGAAGAGAGCGAAGAACAAAAGGAAAAGGCAATGGAAAGATGGACCATTTCCGAGGCTCGGGCTCTTGTGGAGGCGTTTTCGTGGAACGCGTCCGAGGATTCAGATACCCAGGAACAATCGCGCCTGCAGGAAAACATCCTCGAGCGAAATATTCAACTTACGGCACAGTTCTTGATGGCTTTAGACACCATTGAGCAGTTCGCTCAGATCATGCTCCTGACCGCCCAGGTGCCGAGCCCTGCCGCACATTTCTCCGGACGACGATTCCATGCGAATCTGAATAGTCGTGGAGCGACTCGGCATATATCGCCTGATGTGGGCGACGGCCTTTGGAGGGCGTGTATGGAAGACCTGAAGGATGTCTACGCGGAAGACAAACGAGCCAAAACAAGGAAGGAACGGAAAAAGGAACGAGGACCTACGTCTACGCCCTCCAAAAATGAAAAGAAGAATAACCAGCCACGAGGCGGTATGTATGGTATGCTGGCAGGGCTGGAAGTATGACGAACAAATCGCTGAGGTCCATGTGTTATGTATGTATGGTATAATATTTTGCTCTCAGGTCGTGGCTATATTTATTTGTGGCAATGCCGTATATATTGCTAGTGCAATCTGATCGTTGAACTTACCATGTCTCGAGCGAGATCTTGACACGCAGCTTCACCATTGGTGACACGTTGGTGACATGTACAGAGCAATCGACTCACAAACCATATCGGTATGCGGCCCAGGTCGTGTGATACACTAGACTACTACTACTACTAGTAAGTATCAAGTATTGCGTTGTATTGATGCTTCGAGCTCATTGCAACAAAATGAGCGACTAGACAAGCTATAAGTAGCAGAAATGGTCAACAAAGCGAAAATATTTGAAACATTACAGGGCGTACCTTCAGAAGATCTCTAAACGCTCTACCCAAATGCTTCGAACGGTCCGTATAATGTCATCGACCTCCGCTATCGTCCCAGAGATCCTTCGATAATAGCCTCCTTTTCTCCTGGAAACCAGGAGCGCGAAGAAGGGCTGCTGGAGCTGCACCAGCGTTTCAAGAGTCCTTGTTTGATCATTCCACGCGTCCTGCGTCAGGTTCCGCAGAATCCGGATTCCATGGGCGAATGATAGCGTAAGACTGGCTGAGCTGGGTGACTTATAAAATTCCTTAGCATGGAACTACTCGCGCCGATAGCATCGTACATGCGCGACTGCAAGAATATAGGCGTCCAAACATTGTGCTATAACCTATAACTAACCTTTGAAGCTAATACAAGAGATCCTGGTGTTGGCGAGGATCTATTCCAACGATCGATAGACCTCTTTCAATATGGTCGATTGCCTCCTCATACCGCTCGAGGTACCAGAGGGCAGCCGCCATTGTCTCACATCCCTGAGTCATTACCACGAGACTTAGGGACCGACAGCGAGCCACTCAGTTATGTGGCGCCTTGCGCATAAATTGGAAAGAGACGTACTTCATGCGCATCCTCTAAGCTTGCTTGAGGCGCGCCGTTCGCGATGTGGCACCCGGCACGGGCGGAGTAATGTGCGTGTTCCAGAGGATCAAGAATCAGAATCAATGCCAGCTAGGAGAGTGGCTAGTTTGCGCGAGTCTGGAAAGTACTGGTATGCTAGGGCACGAGGCGGCTCCGTCGAGGCCTCAGCCTGACCTTTCGGGACAAGCCGTATACACGCCCACAGAGCAACTCTGAAAGTGTTCAAATTTCGGGCGACTAGAGATTTCGAAAGTCATAAGCAGGAGAACCCGTTCTACGAGCTTGCAAACGAGAGGAAATTAAAAGACCCCACATATATAAAGTCGGGCTCGCTACCGTTCCAAATGACCCGACCCGTAAGTCGGTCCGACTCCCAGATCCACGTGATCACATCCAATTCCATCGAGACTCAACTCGGCACTCGGGTCTCGAGCCGGCGGTCGCGAAGCTCTAGCTCGAGTCGGCAGAACTCAAACCGCGACACTGGCAAACTGCTCCGTCCTTGGGCCCCTACTGCGCAGGCCTGAGACCCAAATCCAAATTGAGGGAGACTCGTGAATTACTTCGTCACCTACGGAACGCATATTTGTCTTCGTACAACATGTTTCCGGGCATTTTGGTAAGAAGGCATCCTATGATTCCTATCACCATCCTAATTTTGCCGTCCCTTATTGCAAATTTAGTGTTTTGGCATAAATATCGCGATCGACGGTATTCCGTTCCGCGCAACGCGACTTACATGCATGCGGTAGTAATCACCACGAGGGCCCGGCCTTCCCAAGGCTGAAATGCTCTATGTACCGGCGAAGTCTCATCCATACATGTCTTCGTTGTCTCAAACCACACGTGAGTGTCTGGTATACTTACGGAGGCCTCGTCGTAGGCTCGAAGATCCTTGCTGGATCGTAAGTTTTCCTTTGTCGCAAGTGAAGGAAAATCATATGAGGAAATTGACTTGGAACAAATTCATGCCGGGCCCTTGCTCAGAACACCTTACCGCCAAGCGAACGGCCAGTCGGCATCATGCATCTACAACGTATTGACAACGTACACGCCCAACACATCCACGTAAATCCATATGCGTGTCGCCCTGGAGCCCTCGGCAGTGCAGAGCGTGCACCCCCTTGTGCATCTTGGTTTTGAAAGCTCAACTAGTACGTTCTGATACCGCTCCCGACCCAGAGGTAGGTGCTATGGACTGTCGCACCTTTTACGTTTTGGTCAGGGGACTCTGCCGGTTGTTGGTCAGGGGACTCAACTGCTCTGCTGAGTCACTATAAATACTTTGTGCACCGGGGTGTGTCTCAGCTCTCTTGACGACCCGCATTTCCTCTGTCCCTGCTTATATTACGCCATTCTATAGACGTCAAAAGATGGCGTCCGACGAGATCCAAGCTATCGACGTGGTTAAGACTCATCAATCCGAAAAGAGTGTCACGTCTGCGCATACCGACAAACCTGATATTGAACATGCGTATGTCCAAGACGACCCTCGTCAATGGTCCAAAACTCGCAGGGTAAGTAGACTCTGAAGTTCGAGGCTTATCTATCTGTTGGACGTTGAACACGTAATTATATAGTTGACGATAGTCGTGATGATATGTGCGGCGGCCTTAATAGCCGGCTTTGGATGTAACATCTATAATCGTACGGCTCTTTATCACTTTACTTATCACTTGCAGCATGCTACTTTATTATTTACTAAGCCTTGTGCAGCTGCGATATCTCAGATTGAATCGGACCTACATGCCACAAGCAATCAGATGAGCTTGACATTGTCACTATTTATCCTGGTCCAAGGAGGTCTCCCCGTCATATGGAGCGCGATCAGCGAAATACAAGGTCGAAAGGTAAGCATCAATTGCTTGGTGCGTCGTGCATTGTAAACTCATAGCGGCTGGTACCGCCAACAGATGGTCTATCTGTTGTCGATAGCTCTCTACACTGTAGGCTCCCTTGTGGCTGCGCTTTCTAAGTCCATTCAAGTATTGATTGTCATGCGGGTGTTGCAAGCTGCTGGGTAAGTATGATAACATTGCTTCATTCAATATTGACTTGATGCATTTCGCACTGCATTTGCAGCGGAAGTGCTGTTGTGTCCATTGGAGCTGCGACACTCGCAGACCTATATGAGCCATCCGAGAGGGGAACGATGATGGGTCTCTATTTATGGTATGCATTCTCATACTTTTCTCGTGTAGTTCTGCGAACTCACATATTATCCTAATCTGTTCCTGGTTCCCTTTTTCTGCCCATATTACTGACAACAGTGCGCCTCTACTCGGACCGTCCGTCGGGCCCATTTTAGGCGGCGCTCTGACGCAAGCTTTCACCTGGCGTGCACCATTCTGGTTCCTTGTCATCTTCACCGGTCTCTGCTGTCTATCATTCATATTCTTCAAGGACACGTTTCGTCAAGAACGCAGTCTTACTTATCAGACCGTGTTGAAGCGCATCGAAGCACATCAAGCCAAGAGTTCTTCGCATGTATCTCATGCCACCCCAACTTTGGATCAAGTGCCACCCAGGGAGAGTCCCGACTTCAAGGAGCTGAAGGAAGAAACTGCATCCATTACGACGACCATCGTGGCGGGCGATGTTGAAGCTCGGCTCTCCACAAAAGAGGAGTCAACGTCTGTGACGAATATCAAGCTGACATTAAGAGACGCAAATCCTATAGGCCCCATGGTTCAAGTGCTGCATCGACTGAATAACGTCATAGTCATAGTGTCCTCCGGTACGTCATGGGCCTCACTGACTATTTCACCAAATGTCTGACCATGTCATAAGCCTTGCTCTTTGCATTCGAATTCAGTCTTACATACACGGCGTCACGAACGTTAGCAAACGAGTACCAATATGATGCGCTCAATATTGGCCTTGTTTTGCTTGCTTTCGGAGCGGGTAAGTCACACCTCAAGATAGGATCCTAGCCCAGCTCGCTGATTTTGAAAACATTCCGGCGTGACTAGGTGCCCTACTTGGCAGTATAATTGGCGGACGTTACTCCGACCACGTTCTGCAGAAGTTGAAAGCTCGAAATGGCGGAAGGGGCACTGCTGAGGCGCGCAATTTGTGTAGTGCCACGCCTTGATGAGCGTTCTGCTCATCTCTGGTTTTGCACATACAGATGCGCCTGCAGAGCACTATGCTGCCCATGATATTTTTCCCGCCCTGCGTCGTTGCATACGGATGGATCTGTGAAGAGCATGTCCATATCGCAGCAGTGTGTGTGATCCTATTTTTCTCGGGTTTCTTCATGATGTGAGTCGCCAGCTTGACTCCGCTGTGTTATTGCTAAACGTGAGTGTGTGCATCTCTCTAGATCCATTTACTCGAGTACTCTTGCATACATTGTCGATGCAAATGTTGGTCGCTCCTCTTCGGCCGTTGCTTGTAATAGCTGTTTCCGTGGTATTCTAGCCTTCATCGCCGCAGAGGTTGCGGTCCCACTCCAGGTGCGTCTCGTTCTTGCCCCTTGGTTTGACACTCGTTCTAAACATTTCCTCGTCCCGATCGCCCCAAGGATTCTATTGGTGACGGTGGGCTGTACTCGATGTGGGCGGGACTTATGCTCGTCTCTGAGGTGCTACTTCTGCTCGTATGGTGGAAGGGTGCACAGTGGCGAGAGAAGGCCCTGGCTCAAGAGGCAACTCGGTAGGTTCCACTTTAAGTCGCCCCCCTAGATCGCATAGAACCTCGCAGCCCTGGACGGTCATGAGGAAACGAAAAAGTAGTATGGGTCTTATATGCGTGTCCCATATCCATGTCAGCATTCATGAAGGACACTCAAATCAACATGTGAATAGTGGAATAAAAGGGGGTAATAGCTTCATGTCTTTATCGTGTAATTAACATTTGACGTCTACTATTTGCTTCCTCGTTCGGGAAGGACCCCTTTACTAGAAAGATACCGTATTCTGACTCAAGAGCGTTTCGCTTCTCCTGCTGTGCTCGTCTTTCGGCTAAAGAAGTAAAACAACCGTCTATACTTCTGAGCGCGACGGTCAGTACCATTCTGCCAGCACCATGTTGTATCTGGCGGTGCATCGACAGCAAAACCGTTATGCTGTGTAAGACGGCCTTTCCCAGGTTTTCCTGGGGTGTATGAGTCGTTGCATCTATTGCGCAGCCGAACCACCGTAACTTATGTGGGTTTTTCACTTAAGGCGGATAATATAGGGATCGGTGAGCAGGAGACCGCGACTTCATCGCTGTCAATATTCCTCCCACTTGATTAGGTCAAAATTTACCGTTTCAGACCTTGAAGGTGTACGGTCATCTTCACGGCATTTCTACATACTAGAAGGGACTGTGGACGGTTTGTCAGTGGAAGTCGGGAGATATGATGACGGGTTGGCAGAGCAAGTCAGATTGCTTACATAATCCCCATTGAGTTCGTTTGTTTTCTGCAGCCTCTGGTTCTCCTCAAACGAGTTCCGTGCGACTCCTGGGCTCTGGGCTATTATGACATCTTGCTTCAACCTTGCTAATGACGAGGACCGATTAGTCCAGAGGCTGATTCAATACGAAGTAGTAGCGCAGGAATCCATAAACGAAAACCGAAAGCTGGGCACGACGGAAGCACTTCAGCCACATTACGATCAAGCTCTCGCCTGGTTTGAGAGCACCGCTCTTTACAGGATGCCAGACATAGCTGATCGCGCAGCCAAGGATGAATGGTTCCGACAGTGTGATGAAATATGTTTCGGGCGCAAGAACTCCCAGAAAGAGTGAATCTTACTTCCTATGATTCGTACGAGCACTACTAACACGATGATACAGCCATTGTGCGACTGTGCTCGTCGCCGTAGGGGCTTTGCAAGTTCTGCGATTTCAAGACCTCAAGGAGTATGGTGCGATCCACGGTCCCTCGCATGTTCAGAGAATTATGCGGAGGACTGCAGAGGAAGTGTGAGTTCAGGTGTTTCTTATAACTGGGTGCAGATTTACTCCCGGAACAGTCACAGACGCGTTGTTTCTCCCCAGGAGCGCGCTGCGGCACAACACGCCTATCAAACATCTCCGTTCACAAGTGATAGCACTAGCTCCCATGATCTCGTCGGATTGAAATTGGCGTGCCCCACTTCTCACGGCGGCAACGTAGAGATTACAATTGCAGATTGTGCGACAACTGCGATCAGCAAAGATCCTTATTATATCCTCTCATATAGCACCGGTGAGACCAAGTGTGTAAGCAAGGAGGAGCTGGATGTCATACTTACGAAGAGTGCTATCATTCTGGACGATTGAAGTACTACGTCGTTTCCAGCGCTCTCCATGTTTGATCTTGGCATGTCCTATATATCTTTTTGAAATAGACGTTTTGCCTGTCAATCAAATAGATGACAGGCAGGAGTCCATTTACAGTAAATTTGGACCTCACTTTTGTGACCACTGTGACGGACCGCACACAAATCAGCGAAATCGTTTACTGGTGCACTTGTGTGGTGGATTTTTAGCTGACAAGGAGCGGCCCGCAGACGCACCGAGCCGTGAACTCGTACATAGATCATCTTGCGGTATGTAGTATCACGCTGGCAGCGGGCATGCGTCCAACAAGCTGAGACTCCTTACAAAGTCGTAGATCTCGGTCAGTGTGTATTCCTATACACCATGAACAACCCACTAGTGTCCCGTTCATTCGGATTCCGACTTTCGTCCGCCCCTGTACGGCTGACTCTCCTGGCATACGGGCGGCCCTGCTTCTGCATGCGGTACTCACAACACAGCATATGCCATACAGCGCAGTTCGGGCGTCTCATAGTGACTGTATTTTAGCCTGTGCGATCTGCTCAAGCACAGGCCTGCGATATGCATAGACTCCGAGGCCCGCTTCCTGTCCTTTTTACATAGCTCGCTCGCTTGAACGACGTACTGAACTGGTATGCGCAGCCGAATCCTGGGGGTACGGGACCCATATCCCGCGACGGTACAGGCTCGAGAATGCTCATTAATGCTTGGGGCCTGAGTTAGTCATAGTGGAACTTGAACCATCTCCACCTCAACACGCTGTACTCACTAATTACAGTACCACTCGACTCGCACCACAACTTCTGGATGCAGTGCATCACTGCACATTGAGCCCTATCGCTGAATTTGATGGATGGTCCCACGAACATGAACGATTGTCAGTTCAAGTTCCAATTGGACGCACGATGATCGGTGTCGGTGGGTACATGCAAGCGAATCACAATGGTTGTAGTGACTCAACGGCTCCCACTCCAACAGACAATGCTCGATGTTCAGGGGCCGTTCCTCTTGGAATGGACGCACAGCGCGCGCGGTCGCCGCCAACCCGCACCTTCCAATTTCCCATATGGGCCACCCCACAGCAGCGGCTCACAGCGTCTCAGTGCCAACGCCGCGCCCGAGTGCGGCATCCATTTTGAATGTTTATACACTAGCTGTGTATGAATGCCCTACCATCCACCGGTAGCGAGCATATACTGCAGTTCCGCCGACACGGTATTCACC
Organism: Fibroporia radiculosa; assembly: GCF_000313525.1. Taxonomy (NCBI): domain Eukaryota; kingdom Fungi; phylum Basidiomycota; class Agaricomycetes; order Polyporales; family Fibroporiaceae; genus Fibroporia; species Fibroporia radiculosa. The sequence continues at coordinate 25,230 of NW_012133265.1, read as the reverse complement.
GTACACAGCTCAACGGGCTCCTCAGCCCGTAACCCCACCCCCACATGCTGGTCACGTCCTGCTATGCCTCAGCAGCGCCTTACTTCGGAACGTCGCATTGTACTGCAGCAAGTTGTTTATGTCGCGCACCCAGTCGTCTTCCTTCCCCGGGCCCGCGCCCTCGCCAGTGCGGTCCTCCGGCTCCGCGATCGACGACCGGTTAATGCATGGGATGGGGTACAAAGACGCCTGCACTGTCACGGCCTCCCCGGGGCCGAGCACATGCGACACCTGCCCATCCATAGACAGCCCGGCCGATGCACGGCTGCGCTCGCTCACCTGCAGGGGTGTCAGCGGGGTCATCAGTGGCGGTATCTGGAGTGACTCACCCGCAGTGTTATCGTTGAGGAGGACGGAAAGACCAGGGGCCGGAATGACAGGCTCCGTGGGCATATGGGGGTGAGGACGAGCGCACTCAGCGACGGGTGAACGATCGGCCCGCCCGCCGACAGCGAATATGCTGTCGAGCCCGTGGGTGTGGACACGATGAGGCCATCCGACTGCATCTGGTGAGACACGATCGAGAAGGAGACACGCAATGGGACTCACGACGGCTTCCGTTAAGTGCTGCCCGTCGACGAAAATGTCAATCGTGTTGAGGTGGGGGCTTGAACCTCGATGCAGCGCAATTTCATTCATAACCTGCCAGTCTGAGGCGCAGTGTTAAGACGAGTGCTAGCAGGCCAATACCGGGCACTCACAGACCTTCGCAGTGGGCGTCCATGGGCATACCGTCCGCACTATGGAACTGACATGATAGCCGCATTCTGTGCAGCACCGTCGCGCGGCCTTCGAAGGCACTATCCAGTGCCTTTGCATAATCGTCGATGTCTGAAAGAAGTCAAACTTCACAAACACGCAAATGCAACTAGACTGAACGATAACTCACGGAAAGGGAGCAAGAATCCGAGTGTGCCCATGGAAAAGCTTAGTACTGGCGGCACAGCGCCTACCTTGAAAAGTGAAGACGCGTGGAGAATGGTACCATCCCCGCCAAGCGTAACGACGAGATCGACAGGTTCAGCATTTGGGCCTGGGGAGGTGTGAATGGTGAATAAGGCGGAAGGCATCAACACTACACGTACCTGGGTGCCATACCTCGACACCATCTGGAATGTCAGGACGATCTTCGTGGAACACCCGCAAAGTTGGGTACTTTTCCCGAACATAACTACACGTATCACTCAATAGAGTCGACAGCATATTTTCGACAAGACGAGCAAGCTTACGCGAGGAGCGTGTCAATAGCGTCGACAACGACCTTCGTGCGTAGTTTGTTGACTATCAAAAGAGATTTTGGTGGGTTTCCGGGCTTCAGTTGTCTGTCTTATGCGAGATGAGCTCAAGAACAGACTCAGTAACCTCAGACGCGAAAAAAAGCACGCCCTCCACCCCGCCTGCGAAGAACTAGACATGTGCTATTCTTTTGCACTTCACGCTCAATGCCACAGCCAGGGCATCTCCGTCTCCCTCCCGCAACATCGGACGCGGTAACAGGCGGTAGGAACGTACAGGACAGTTCAGAGAAGGTCAACGCACGTCGCGAACGAGCGGAACCGAGGCAGGGATGGTCGAGGATGCCGCCGGACTTGTGCGCTGCTATTAAGGTGAAAGCAAGCCCGATGTTTAGGGATTTGTCGCAGATTGAAGCATACTGCTCGATGGCGGAGCGTTGAGTAAATGCAGCTCAGCATTTCGACGGCGAGAGACAAGTGCACAGACTCAGAGGACCGATAAAGCCGCAGCTAGTCGAGCGCTTATGGCATCAGCTTAACACGTGATACCTGCATGATGCCGAAGAAACCCGAGGTCAGTAATCCGGAGTAAATACTGCCTGTACGGAACGGAAGCTCGATACTTAGCTTCAAACCGACGTTGACCAGTAGCCAGTGCGGTGCTCCTTGAGTCACGATTCGCACTTCGGTAGACAGCAAACAGCTGTTCAAAATGAAAGCAGAGCCCAGGAGGGTGCAGCCTCAACAATTTTGCATCTCGGTGGCTGACTCGGAATTCGGGATATCGATCATTTGTGATGTTAGGAGTTAGTTAGATTCTTGGCTCCTCGCTCTCGACCCCCTGTCAACTCTTTACCTTCGAGTGTATCAGGCATGGAGGGTAAATCAAGTTTGTCGGTTTGAGTCGTATGGCTCAATATATTCTATGGGTTGTGAAGCTGAGACAGCTGCCTTGAGGGCTTTGTATGGGGTAGACCTGACGTTCTGATGCGCCATGACACGGTTGATGGTCAACAGTATGACTACCTCAATCTGGAGAGCCTTTACACGTCTTAAGAAGACTTGAATTTTCAACTTCAGCCTGATTTGCTCATTCGACAAGAGTACGTCGATGCTTGGAAATATGTGGTCGAGTTGTTCGAGAGAAATACAAGAAGCTGCATCGTGATCGAACATCCGGGGATAGGTGAGTGAACATCACTTTGAGTCACCTGGTATTTGAAAAACTGTTAACGCGACCTTGGAGGAAAATCGCTTTTGTTGCTCTACGTGCTTGTCCGACGCATGAAGGCTAGCTTGCCAGTAGCTCTTCAAATGTCACATTCTGCGTACTTCCTCGTTGTTGAGGACGGAGTGCCATGTGTATCAAGCGATAATGGAATTCCACTCCAGGCCCATCCTAATATCTGGTGACTGTCTGATTCAAATGAGGAATCATTGCAACCTGCTATGGCCTTTCGTATCGGCAGGACTTCGAGAGTAATTCACGCTGCTTCTCCTCGCAGAGATCGCTGGAAAGACTGGCAGAAGTACCGTGGATCGGTGTTCTACTTTATGGGCGTCTGGGGTGTAGACGAACTCAAGGCACTTGCGTAGGTTTAGTGATATTTTCAATCTTGGATTATTTGGTTACTCATGTCTGAACAGAACACGCTGCTTCAAGAAGCAAGATAAAGTCAAGCAGCTACTTGACCTTGCTTCTAGGTGAGGCCCATCGCCTCGCGACCCTATGAGGACTTCACAAGAACCGTTCCTAGAGGCACAAATCTCCAATACCATCGCAGGCGCAGCTACTGCTTTTGCTACAGACCCCATGCATGCCTTCAGCAATGTCCTCACAATGGACATGGGCAGTGTTCACTCTTCCATTGTTTGGATGCGCCCGGAAACTAAGCATGGTTTGATCATCTCTCGACGTGCCTGTCAAGCATTTGTGCCTCACCTTACCGAGGTCGTCGAGCAGCTACACAGAGCCTTCTGTGTACCAACTGCAGCTCAGCGAGTCGCATCCTTCCAGCAACTCTCCTGGCATGCCGGTTCACGCAGTATTGCGGGTGACTTATTGGAAGGTTACGTGCACATGTCTCTGACGGCTGGTGGCAACCATTTCGACTGGTTCACACGGCCTACCAAAGCGGGTGGACAGCTGACTCCAGTTGCACACCCAAATGTCGCTGCGCATATAAAGTCCGCCCAGGTTCCATTTTACTTTTGCCCGGATAAGGCGGGCTATGCTGGTATTGATGGTGCTCTTTGCACTGAAGATTGTGTATATGCGATGCAGTCGACCCTTGATTGGGAACATGAATCCACTCAGGCGGTGCTGGAAAAGCTAAGTAGCGAGCTAGCGCCCGAGAATAATTAAAACAGGAAAAAATGGTGTCTTATTTTTGGCCACGAAAGCGTGGAGGGAGGATATGCAGTTGCCAAGAACCAACGGAAAAAGCTATCGGGCGTCTGGGCGAAGATCCCAACTGGATTCTTCGTTCCCTCTTACTCGGAGCCGCAAGAAGCTGTGTATATTGGTATGCATTATTACTAGCCTCTTATCAGGACGGGGACAAGGAAGAATCGTGAGTTCAAACATGCTGTTGCCGTCTTTCCCTCTTCGTAAGTACCACTAGTGACCTGGGCAATGTCGAGAAGGGCCTATGAAATGTTATCGGCAATGGCATAAGGAAAAGTCACCCAGCCTATCCCAGGAATATTTTGATGCCTCTGACTCTCTTCGAGAATTAACTCAGTGTTCTCCCTACTAGCACCTGCTCCCACAGTGGTTCGTTAGTGTCTGGAGGTTGCCACCATGGCTAGCAAGTACTCGAACCGACCCATCATGTGCACAATTCTTGACGGCATGAAAATGCGAATACTATGAGATGCTGTGCCAATCATTTTTTATTTGAATAACCGCACAAGGCTGCACATAAGCGCAGAGAGGACACACACGAGCATGAGAAGTAATAGAAATAAAAATAAAAACAAATTCCAGCACTACGGGATTTAGTTTCAACTAAGTGATGGTACGTGGTAGTATGGACAGTTTCGTACCACCTCATACAATTGGCCATCATTAATTCTTCTCTGTCTAATAGGAAACCGAATTAAGCGCATGAGAAGCTATGCGCCGCGACCACCGAGCATCATATGTGACACCAATCGCATTAGGCCTATACGCATCATGGTAGATAGCGCAGTCTAACGATTATTCTGCGACTTCCAGCTTTCCCCTAGACTAGAAACGTCGCCTGCAGTGATGGATGATCCCTCGCTTCACTCTCAATCCCAAAACCACGCCCATTCCGCAATCAAGCTAGCTCTAAACCATCACTGTGCGACGCATTGGTGTAGGCCATCAAATAGCACTTTCTTGAATTTGGTGAATCGCTTTTCACTGTCATACTGGAAGGCAGACCGCACGACACAGATGCAGGTATAGGCGGATTGAACAACGCCCAAAGGAGGCGTAACCCAGTATAGAGTTGTAGCTCCGATGCATCAGTATGACAATTCCCCAATACACAATGATCCTGTTTTGTCGTGGCTTACATTGTCTCTACTCGAAAAGGTCGAAGAAGGTGACCCCTATGCTTCCTGGTCTTCCCATTCACATGGATGTCAAAAGATTGCGGGTGAGTCACTTCAGTGGACGATACTCGACTTCCAAGGATAGTACCACCTCCTCCTGGTATGGATGCACAGCGTGTACTGCCGCACCATCCAATTCTACATTGGGCCATCCCATCGGCTTTAGCGAATCGCGCAGGGTGAAATGCAGCCTTCGCGAAGCGCCTTGACAGCGCCCCTAGTGCAGTGCTCCGAGATAACATAGCATATGTCTCGCATACACGCAGGAACGGGACCGCCCATGTCTGCTGCGCAAGGGTTAGCGAATGCCGAAAGCCGGATCAGGAACCGTCCATTCATGAAATACTGACAGAGTGCATACGACCATGGCCGATATTGATCAAATCGTACCTATACCCGGTGTCGATCGAGTTTAAGTAATCAATGTGGATCAAAGGTACTGGTACTACCGTGTAGAACATTCCGCACATGAGATACACTGGGACACACAGTATTAGTATGTTGTAAAAACAAGAGGTGCTCAACGGTATTTACAGCAATATTCTACGCTAGTAATATAAAATAAGTCAGTCTGTGGGCTACATACGGCCACTAGAATTACATGAGAGAAAAGTTCTTGTAGATACAAGGGTATCAAGACGGAGCGAACGCTACTAGTCATTGTGCAATAGAAATACAGTCTCTATGATGATCCAGGCAGATGTCTTTCGAGCTTCTCAAGCCAGCTCTGTCTCTTTCCTGTCCGACCGAAACTCGAAGACGAGTTCGGAGACGGGGTGCGTGACTTTGCTCGAGATGGCGAGGCGGAGCGCGAACGGTATTCGCGCTTTTCTTCGTTTGGAACATCCAGATGCCGGTGGTATGGCGGTAGCCCATCCGCATCCATGTCCTGGATGATGACTTCCGGGTTGACCACGACGTCGATTATTTCGTATTGGGCGAGGGAGGCTGTGACGGCTGCCCAGGCCATGGGGCCAATTTGGACGCTGCGCGAGCCATCGGGGGAGGTGACGCTCACAGAGAACATGATGCGGCTTTTGTCGACGTGGGCGAGCTCATCTGGAAAGACGGTCTGTGCGTAGCGGACTGCTTCCTATGGACAGGACAGTTGAGCATCATGCAAGTGAGAAGAAGTGAGAGAAACAAACCTCATATGTTGCTGCAGGCGTGACATAGACCATGCGGTCCTGGTAGCGGTAAGTGACCACGTTCACGGGCGTGGTCGGGCGAGCAGCCGGAGTATGAGAGTGGTCGTGCGGATGTCTGCGGCCAGTGTCTGGTCTGCCCATGGTGTGCTAGTCGTCTAAGGCGGGGATGGAGGTATTGTGTGTACGGAGGCACGACGGTGAGTCTTAAGTAGCGACAAGGGGAGTGTGGCGGTGTGCTGTGCAAGTTGAAGCTCAAGCGTGGAAGGCGTCAACCGCAATAAATACGCGCGACAGCGGACATGGCCACAGGAAACATTTGGGTAACGAGCCTCGTCGGATAGCCGCGCCCGTCGGGCAGGAGAACAACTGGCATTTTGCAGTGCTGGGCAAGACTGGAGACCGACGGCCTGACGCTCTCCATGACTCACTCGCAGGCGGGGCGGCGACGGCAGTTCCCGGAGCTTTTGCTGTGCGCCGCGTAGCTTTTGTACCGGCACCTTTGTCTTGTATCAATGGGTCTATCTCAACTGGGCACAGCTGTCTCCTGCCTTTTATGCACCGGTAGCCTCTGGACGACGACGGCCGTTTTTACTTGTGTTCTCTGTGACTGGGTGTAACTAGGCAACGCTTTCTGGAATGATACAGTCTAGTCATCGTCGTCCTGCATCGGTGATATTCCCTGTTCAGCTATGGTCTGGTAGTGATGTTGTATTCGTCCCCAACGAGGACAATCATTACCTGTTCCCACAGCCCTTCCAAATACATGATGTTCGTGTGAGTATCGCCTCCGTGTGCAGAGGCAACTGTATATTGTCTTCGATTTATGATTCCTACGGGATCGGTCGGGATCGGGTCGCTCTAAGGAGAAGTACTGGTAATCAGCTCAGAAAGGCAGCTCCTACGACTCACACTCACGGATTCGCTATCGTGAGCCTGGCCACGGGCACGTTGCTATAACGTTCTGTCACCCGGATCTCATTCTTCAACATTCTGCTCCATTACTGGGTCTTGCAGGCCTCATGCCCTGGGCATGCTGCCTTCGATGGACCCACAAATCTGTGGCGTAGATCCTTGCGCAGCATACTTAGGTCTTCATCGATGGGCCCGTCTCTGCCCTTCATTTCTCGCCACGACACTCATTATTGAGAAACACGGAGATCATCGAAATATCCACCATGGGTAGACAAAACAACTCATCTACCAACGGACGTGGGTCCAACAACGTACGTGGAACTAACAACAGGCCCGGTACTCCTAGTGCCCAACAGCCTTCGTTGTTGTCAACGCCTCCAAAATCGACTCCCGCCAACAACGAAAGCGCATCGAAGATGCTCCCGACACCGATATCGCGGGGCACGTCACAATCGGACGCAGATCGGACCGCCCGCGAGGGCGCTGTATCCGCCCCTGCTGGCGGGCCAGACCTGAAACCCATTGAGGACCTGCTCGGCTGCATGAAGTCCACGTTGAGTGTGCTTGGCGCAACATTCGACTCTTTGAGCGCGCAGACGGTCAAAGTCACGGAGCTCGTGCCCACAATTGGCGCACTCCATCAGGTGCGTTGTCTTCTCGCTGCTTGTCATGCCTTGTGTCACCAACAGGTGTCCGGGGCGTATCGGACAGATTGAAGGTGTTCGCGCGCAGTTTGATGAACAGAAGAAGGTGCAAGAGGAGCGCATGCAGGCGGTGAAGGAACAAATCGCGGACGAGATGAAGAATCTAGTGCGGACACGCCTGAAGGACCAGGTGGGCGTCATCGTCCGTGCAGTTGTGAAGCGGGAGGTCGCTAGCCGTGTGCAGAAGCAGGTGGGCTCATCGCAACGTGCGCGGGAGGACACGGCTGACAGATCGGTCACGATGTGCCATTCATCAGCTGCAACTACATATCCCGGGAACGCTCAAGGAAGAGCTTGAAGAATACAAACGACACGTTATCGAGGTGAAACGTAGTCTCCATAATGCGTACGCCACCATGTTTTTGTCACGTCCGTTGTAAGCATGTGAAGCCTGACCCCGGGCCTTTTAGGGAGGCGAAACGTCATAACGCGCTGATTAGGTCGGCGTCTCTAGACGAGCCCTTGCACCCGCTGCTGCGCCCGTTGGAGCAGGTGCAGGGCTCTCGTCCTGCTTACGACCTAGAGCCTCCAACCGCGTCGCGTTCCTTCCCGCGCGACATCGAGATGCTCATCAAGTCACCTCACAACGTTGTAAAGGAGCTGTTGCGCGATTACGGGTTGGTGGAGCCTACAAAGAGAAAAGGTGCGTCATGATCGCCCTCAGCTGGGCAAGGAAATGATAGCAGATCTAGCTGTAGGAGAAACCCAGCACGGCTCGCGCGAGGAGGATATTAATCGTTTTATGTCTTTCATCGGGGTAAGGACAGTCATTCATCTGGGATGCGATGGCTTACTGTTGGGGTCATCGTCAGGTCGGCTTTCAGCTTGTCCCGTCGTCCCCTACACAGGGCGGCCAGTGGCAGCCCCAGTCGCCGCTCCTGACGAGAGTCCAGTATCCGCAGTGAGCGGGCATACGTGGAGTCGTGTAGTGTGTATGAGTAGCGATCTTGGGGTTCTAGGTCTGTATGTTGTCGCCATCTTGATTGTACTTGTAAGTTCTGTCTTGTAGCGGATATTTTGCCTCTTGTATTGTGTATAACAGTCTCTGTTTATTTGTATTACGTGTCGCACGGACTTGCCGTCATGGTGAAACAGCAAGTGTCCCCATGATGATAAGCCCTTGCTCGATCGAAAGAACATATAAATGTTGTTTTGCCCAGGAACTATCCAGCTTCTACTGGCTCATGGGACGCGTGCTATCCAACTCGCTTTGATTGACATACTTTTCTCTCACCTGTTGGGTAGGCTGGAACATCCCGTTCGAACGTGGTAACGACATATCAATGGTGTAGACGCAGATCGAGTTTTGCTGAACATGGTCTCAGCGAGTGAGTGCGTACCTCGAGCGTCATCGAGAGTTAGCTGAGTGTATTCACCGTGGCTGTCAGCAGGGATCGGAAGCTGTTGAAGAATGTGTGGCATCTCACGGCGTCGGAGTAGTCATACAGAGAGCATCGGATGAACTGTAAGTTTCATAGCCTTTGATCATCGCACGAACTCAAATTTAGTATTATGTGGTAGCCATAAACTTCTTCCACCTGTGGTCTACGCTGCGTCGGACTCGGGACATTCAGAATTTGTCAGTATTTCCATTCAAGTAAGAGCACAAGTATGAACGACCTCATTGGACTGAAATTCTGACCTCTTATGGCCACTGGTAGCGGAGTCGAAACCATAGATATGGACTGTAGGATGACGACCACTTACTAGTACGCGCTCTTCTAGAGACTTAGATCGCGGCTGATGAAAGTAGATCTCGTTGTGTAAGCAGTCGCAAACGGTTTAGTGTAGCCGTCTGATAACTGCCAGTGCATACGCCACGCTCAACTTGTCTTGTGGCGCGCTCTGAAGTTCCATGGCAAATCTCAGTCTTTACCCTGGTGGTTGCGTTCCTTTGGGATTTGAAGATGAACTTTCTGAGATGATGTTCAAGTATTAACTTATAATGCACCAGAATATGGAGCATGGGAACCGCCTGGACGAGAACACCTTTCAAGGCTATTACGACAATGCCCTCAAAGTGTACAAGCAGAGTTTTCTGCTTATGCAGGCTCCTAAAGACAAAGCAGCTAGGCAGACTTGGTTTCGTGAGTGCGATGCTCTAATTGCCCATCCCAAGACAGAATCGGAAGAGTGAGTGCTGATTTTCAACTGTTTCGTCGCTGCTCATGCAAAGCGATAGCTATGTTATGGCCACGTTTGCTGCCAACGCAGCTGTTCAGGTCTGGCAAATGCATGAATTGTCAGAATACATGAGAGTGAAAGGAGAGATTGCTGCTGGCGAGATTATGTGGAATGCAAGGAAGAAACTGCAAGCACCTTCATGCTCCGTGTAACATTTGGCTAACTATATACCTTCATCTACTTTACAGCGCAAAAGCAGTGCCTACGCCTGATCACTTTGAGGCGCAGCAGCGTGAACAAAATGAATTGATGGGGAACGCGTCCACTACCGCGCACGCTCTTTTGGGGACAAAATTCGTATGCCCAGCTCCTAGTGGGCCCGTAGAAATCGTCATTGAGGATTGCGCAGTGAGCGCGATCAAGCAGGAGGTTGCATACTATTTGTCCTACCCAACAGGTACGATAAAGTACGTTGTCCAGAAGGAGCTAGATGGAATGCTCCGGAAGAGCCAAATTCTCTTATAACGCCGCGTAGTCCTTAATGACGCTTTTTGTGCACATATTATCTTGCACTTCTTGATATGTGTATAAGGATGACGAACAGGTCTCTCTTGCTCTTTCTTTCTCCTCTGCTCTTTCTTTTTCTTGAAACTGGTACACTGCGTGCTAGTACTAGTAAGACGTACGGACTCTTCGAGTTCGTAAATTGTGAACTAGCGATAAATTTTATCGGACAAGCGGCTTCGTCCGTTTTCGAGACGCGCTTTGTACGGTGCTAATGACTGCGTCCAATTATTCGTTTGGGATCGAGCGTGATGAGGTCCTGCACAGGAACAATCTAGACCACCGGAAATGGTCCAATGTCTCAGATATGTTCTCAGTTCGCGCCACGCCCACACAGTTGACGAGAGCACTTCCATCAAACTTTGTGGCTCTGACTGATAGCTGCACTATCGGCAGTGGTAGAACTTGCTTCACGAGACAAACAGTCTTCCAATTTGAGGTGTTGCCCAATTTATAGAGCGTTCGGAAATTGGCCCATATTAAACCAGCCATTCTAGACGAGGGCAAAGTCCGGCCTGGGTGACTACAGGCGGCCTACGGCGCGGGTCCCGAGTTGAATACGTCGGATGGGCGTTTCCACGTCGTAGGAACCGCTACTTATCTAATATTGCTTGCTGCCGGATCTGAAATCTGAAGGATGCTTCCGCTGACTGCTCCGATGCATCTGGCAAGTCTTCAGGTGTTTTTGGCCGCAAACATTAAATTCTGCATTGTTAATCTGTACGCCAACTCCTCGATACCTTGCATCTTCAGTTAATCTGCGGTCGGCTCTTTCGCGTTTCTCGGAGAAATTGGACTCGATCCTTCGGGGACTGACGTCGAATGAGTTTCTGGAGCGTGGCGGTGGATGGCCAGCGAGCGAGTGTATTCCTGTGGAAGAGCCTGTCCGTTCCTGACTCAGTGCGGACGCAGGCTCATGCTTCTGCGGTTCGTGCTTCATTGCTCCTGCGCTCATCATCATTCCTAAGTCGTCTTCTGTGGCCACAATACGGTCCTCCTGTACTTCCCTAGAGATGCTCTCGAATATCTCTGGAATCACATATAAACCCAAGACTGAGGTGATTTTGTTTTGAAGCCCTATTTTTCTCTCCCTTCGCCTCCTCTACATCTTACACTGGTATCCCCCTCTTTGATTCTGTGTCATCGATACCACTACTAGTATGCCTTCTGCTGAGCCACCGAAAGTAAGTTTGTCAATTATGTTGGAAATTCCTTCTTATCTGAAATTTTCTGTACAGAAATCCCAAATTCTGGTTATCGGAGGAGGACCCGGTGGAAGCTACGCTGCGGCTGCACTCGCGTTGGAGGGTTTCGACGTTGTCCTGTTTGAGATGGCCAAATTTCCTAGGTATGTGCGTTTGAGAAGGATTGGGGCCTATTTATCAATCTATTGTGGAAGATACCATATTGGAGAGTCGCTGATACCTTCTGTGCGGCATTATTTACGTTTCATTGGCGCTGAGGACAAGCTTGCTGCGCATGGATTTGCTCGTAAAGTGAGTCTGCTGATGAACACGCGTCCAGTAATCGCGCATATATTCTCCTTCTTGAGACTTTCTCGTCCCTTTCCAACTTGTTGATATCTCTGTCCTCAGCCAGGTTCGGCGATCAAATTTAATCAGTATATGCGCGAAGGATGTGAGTTCTCCCCAACATATGCGACTACACGGGTGACGGATTTCTCGTTCACTCGCTTACTGGATGCTTCGTGTTATGGGACTTTGCTTTTGTGCCCTTATTTTGCAATTCAATTTCGGAGTTCCACGTGGGATTATTATTCAGCTATCTTACCCGCACCATCCATACATTGATATTGTTCCTTTGTTATTTGTTGAGCTATTGTGTACTGAATATGCTTCACAGACACCGACTTCGTTGCTCTAGGGGCGGAGAACAACGCATGGAACGTCGTCCGGTCAGAGTTCGACCACCTTCTACTCCAACACGCCGTATCATGTGGAGTCCGTGTATTCGAACAGACAAGGGTCACCGACATCAGCTTTATCAACGACGGAAAGGATACTAATACCAGCGAGCGGCCGGCATTTTCCCGTACGTCGTCGTTGGGTTGTCCGGGGCTCCCTTCCGTCGACGAGAATACTGGAGGCCGCAAGGTCGAGCTGGGACGCGCAACCAGCGCGCAGTACGAGACCGTTCTAGGCGGAAGGGGCGAGATCAAATTCGATTTTCTTGTCGATGCCAGTGGGCGGGCAGGGATTATCAGCACAAAGTGAGTGCTTGTTCAATTTGTATCCTGTGCTTGATTTCAAGCAAATTTTAAGGTATCTCAAGAATCGCAAGTTCAACGAATCCCTGCGTAATATCGCTGTGTGGGGTTACTGGTGTGGTACTGGCATGTATGGAGCGGGGACAAGCAGGGAAAACGCCCCGTTCTTCGAAGCGTTGCGCGGTGAGCAAACTTCATTGTGTTTGGGCGATGCAATTGCTCATAGCGCCACGCTCGAACTGTATTTCTCGCTTATCATCTATTTTCAGACGAGTCTGGGTGGGCATGGTTCATCCCTCTGCACAATGGTTTGACGTCCGTTGGGATCGTCATGAACCAGAAGCAGCTCGGCCTGCGCTCGCGCGCATCTTCGTCTGCAAGTACAGCATCGGCAGCGATGCGTCGTCGTTCTCAATCCTTGTCGACGGCCACGAAGTCCGCACTAGCAGAGCGTTACTTGAGCTTCATAGAACTCGCGCCTGGAGTGTTGGATCTCATTGGAGATGGGAAGCTCGTTGGGGTAGAAGAAGAGGTAGAGGGAATGGGCGTGTACGGGGACGGCCCGCCAGTGAAAAGTGCAAGCGATTTCAGCTACTCTGCCGACGCCTATGCTGGGGAGGGATGGCGAATTATTGGTGACGCGGGCTGTAAGTCCGTAAACTACTGCAGCATACTAATGAATGAACTGATGCATATTGTCGTATCAGCCTTCATTGACCCGTTCTTTTCTTCGGGAATCCACTTGGCTATGACGGGCGCACTCTCCGCTGCAGCGTCAATCGCCGCTTCGATCAGAGGCCACTGCACTGAGCTGGAAGCAGTGCAATGGCACAGTAGTCGTGTAGCAATCTCATACACGAGGTATGTTGCTCTACGTTTCGAACTTGCATTGAAAGGTTTTATGGGGCTTCGTTATGGCCATTTTTAGATTTCTTGTCGTGGTATTAAGTGCATACAAGCAGATCCGTGCTCAATCTACGAACGTGCTGTGCGACATTGATGAAGACAACTTCGACAAAGCTTTTGCGTACTTACGCCCAGGTTCGTTCGATTCTGCTGCACTTCGACATTGGAACGAGATTCATCGAGTGGTTACTGTCTCTTGCAGTCATCCAGGGCGGTGCGGAAATGGGCGCTCGGCTTTCGGAAGACGAGCTGCAGCGTGCGCTCGACTTCTGTGTCCACCTGTTCGATCCGACTACCCCGGAGCAGCATGAAGCAGTACGGAAACGGCTGCAGTCACTGGACGGTACTCTACCCGATGTGCGTGAGGAAAATGGTCCCATGAACGTAGTCTTGCCCGAGGATCGGGCGGTGCTCATGGACGTGCATGCGCCTCTGGTGGATCTAGCAAAGCTTGAAAAAGTTCTGGGAGACCATGCTCGGCTTCAAAATTTCGACGATAAGACGGATTCGCAAAGAGGGGCGGTGGCTTCGGAAGTAAAAATGGTCCTTGAGAAAGTTAATGCGCGTCGGGTCATACATTCCGAGCATGGGAATGGACTCAATTGCTTGGAGGAGGAAGTTGTTGAAGGGCTCGTCGTCAGCTTGTGCAGAGGTCAGCTGGGACTACGTAAGGCTGCTACGTGATGGTGCCCTTCAAACGTCTGTGGCGCTCTTGAGGGCTTTGTTGCTAGCTGAGATCGTACTGCAATGCTATTCCAAATTCGATAGGATTACAGTCACAATGACAACAAGTCGGTAGCCTGATGACGAGTAAGGGTTTGTGCAAATAAAATGCTCACTAGGGGATATTGTTCGGGTCGAAACCGTTTGCTGATAGACATAGATGGAAAGAGACAAGAAACTGCGACAGTGCTGAGTATTCCGCTTCATGGGCTCGTTTGTATCACTGAAGGCCGACGCAAACTGAGCGGGTCCCTGGCGTGAACGCTGTCTCTGACGCTAAGAGGGAGATTTCTAGGATCCCCGTATGGCCAATTTTGCGGGATTAACCGAGACGGTACAATTGCTGGGATAAGCCTTCTTGATGTCATACCCAGAAGCAAGGGAAAGTACTGCCCTCCCAAGACGAACGAGTCCGTGAGAATTAGTGCAGCGAAGGGAATACGAAAGATTTGAAGTTCTCCCCAGACAGATGGCAAGATTCCCCGAGGCTGAATATCGTGCAGTTTCATGGCGGCGGTCCATGCACTTTACAGGCAGCACCATAGTCTGCCATACCGAGTATTGGGCATGTGCAAGACCACAGTGCCCCCGCATAAGACGACCTATATGTCGATAAATGCTGGCTGTTGGAGCGATGTGAGATGGATGAAGAAGTACAAGCAGTTACACATATCTAGGGACATTCCATTCGTTGGGAGGCTGGCCTTCCATTCGTTTGGTACGTAGATCATACGAAATTCCGCACTGGCATTGTGGCTGATACCAAAGTGCCGCGCGAACGGCAATGTTCAGTAAGTTCTGCGGAGCCTCGAAGGCTAAAAATGCGTAAATAATGCCGGCTGCTTCACAAAAATGGCTCGCTACGTACTCATAGCCGCCATAGTGCTCTAAATAAGTGGTACAAATCTTTGTGGCGTAACATGGACTGCATTTATTTGCACGTACCTTTCCAAATTCAGCGAGGTTGATCTTGAATTAGACGAGTGGGTCTTCCGCTTCAAGGGCGGTACGAGCGAGGCGGTGTCCAGATAAGGTAAGTTGGGTTGATTCCGGGAAGATTCACGGTCGCTTACCTCAACGCCCCGATCCGGACAGTCAATGTGGCGCGGACCCGTGAATGCTACGGACCAAGTACTCTGAAGTGCTGTATTCGCCACGATCAAACCAGCCGCTAGTCTGCCGCGTGGCACATCCAACGCTATCCCTCTGAATCTTTCAAATGACCGGTCTCACTCTTTGTCCTGGTGGTCACTTTCCTCTGGGATTCGAAGAGGAACTTGCCGAGAAGATGTTCTAGTACCAACTCATAATGCACCAGAATATGGAGCATGGAAATCGTCTGGACCTTTCAAGGCTATTACGACAATGCCCTCAAAGTGTACAAGCAGAGTTTCCTACTTGTGCAGCCTCCTAAAGACAAAGCAGCTAGGCGGACTTGGTTCCGCGAGTGCAATGCTCTAATTACCCGCCCCAGGACCCAACCAGAAGAGTGAGCGTGTTGATTTTAGCCGCTTTTGTATTGCTCATAAAAAGTGATAGTTATATTATGGCCACGTTTGCAGCCAACGCAGCTGTTCAGGTCTTGCAAATGCATGAGCTGTGAATACATGAGAGTGAAGAGAGAGCTTGCTGTTGGTGAGATAATGTGGAATGCCAGAAAGAAACTGTGAGGCCCTCTTGCTCTGTATACCATTTGACTGAGCGTACACTTTCCTCCTATTTGGTAGTGAAAATGTGGTGCTTCCGGTGATCAGTTTGAGGCACAACAGCACGAGCAAAATGAATTGATGGAGAATACCTCCACTACCGCATAATCTCTTTTGGGGACACGGTTCATTCATTCCTCTTCGGATGGACCTGTCGAAATCACCATTGAAGATTGCGCAGTGAGCACGATCAAGCAGGAGGTCACGTACCATCTGTCTTACAAGATGGGCGGAATGAGGTGCGTCAGTCAGGGGGAGCTGGATGCAATGCTCCATAATAGCCGAATTCTCATGTAATATCATGTGGTCCGCATTCATGTTTCTCATTGCAGTCGCGTTGTGTATGTTATCGTGTACTTGTACAATATGGCTCGTCGGAATGATGGACAGGCGACTCAAACCTCTTCACACGGTCTAAAGGTCTAGTAGTCACCAATAATCACATGGAGTAGTTTGAGACTCAATCAAGGCCTTCGGGCTAAGTCGAATTGCTCTAAAATGAATATGCGCTATGATAAGGTAGAAAGTCCACAAGCTACAGATCAGTCCCACTGCACCCGACCCGCATATTCTCGAATCCGTGAGACAAACGAGTCGTGCACCTCGTCTCCCGCGCCCGTTGCTACTTTGAGGACGATCTCATTAAGCGCAGTCGACCCGAGGATGTCGACATGGTCGCTCGTCGTCCCGCCACCGCGCGGAATCGTTGGTACTGGGTTGTGGGGCAGCTGTGCGAGGTTTGACTGATCAGGAGGCACTCGTGAGACTGTAAGAGCAGAGAGACTCGCTTCGACGGTGACCACCTCGATCCCAGCGGGGTTCCACCGTTTGCGCTTCCACCCCTCAACACACATGGCCCCAAGGCTCAGCAGGTTGACCGTGCCATCGCCCTCGCCCATCCGAACGCCGTTGATCACCTTGGGCGAGATGGATTCGTCTGTGTAGTCAGAATCTATGTGGCTCTTGCGCGAGAACGGCATGTTGAGTGGTGATAGGGGCGAGGTACAATCGGTTGTGTTGGCACACGTGGGATTGAGCATGTCAGGCTGGATGTCGTCGTATTCGTATTCTCCCCGTGTGTACCTAGGCGTCAGTGGAACACAACACATCTGATGTAAAGGTAATGTATGAGGGAAAGTCAGAAGTGCACAGACCAGTATGAGCGCTGTCGAAAGGTAGGGATACGATGAGAAGACAGTCGAGCATATATATAGACCGTCAGGGCATACCTCAGTGTCCTTCCCGTGTCCATAGGCACAGTAGAATTTAGTTGTAGGTGCATATGGTAATCTATATAGTCCGTGTATTGATATACAAGGATAGAAAGCGGACTTTAACAAACTTGCTGTATTTCCAGAGGATTTGACCATTTCCGGTGGTCTAGATTGTTCCTGCGCAGGACGTCCTCATCGCGCTCGATCCCAAACGAATAATTGGACGCAATCATTTGCTAGCACTATGACATTAGCCGAAATTTGACGTCAAGAGTTGCATAGCTTACTTGAAAATGAGCGGATGTACGCTCCAAGATCCACGTTCCCGCGTCTGTCGCGGTCATGTTGGTGAGCGTGGAACTTACGCCTTCCGTCTCGACGACAGACTGGCGAAAGACGATGAGGTCGCCGTGACCATGAGCTTCGTCAGACATGTCGTCGGGTGCGAAGGTCGCGTTGCCCCATACAGCCTCGCCCCCCTGACTCTAGTTAGTCCTTTTTAGTATGAATATGGCGCAGAGGGGGTACCTTCATCCACATGCTCGCACTGCCGGCCCAGCTGCGGAAGAGCTTTTGTCGCTCTTTGCGCGAGAAGAATCGCTCAAGAACTGGGCACGTCAGTCAACTGGAAGAGATGCAACATTCAAATCATTCACCATATGCGCCCGCTGGATTGATTTGGACGGTGTCTCTCATCTCGCCGGACAGGAAGGCTGACATAGCTTTTACCTAGTGCATACGAGCAAGGTATAAACGGCATAGTCAGAGGAAACTGCGGAGTCCTCACCACGCCCTATAATGATGTGAGCATTGTTGAGAAGACAAGAACATCGAGACATACGAGGTGCGTCCCAGCGATTGTCACGAGGGCTTCGATGTGATTCTAGCGATTAAAAAATTACGTGTGGCTCAAAACATAGCAAGGTGTCATACCTCAACCCAGTCTGGACCACCCTTGCCGTGTTCAGGTGACTCAACCCATTTGAAGCTGTTTGTGGAGACCGCGCGCAGGAAAAGGGGCTACATCAACGTAGAGTCCAGGGTAACGGTGTTAGACATACAAATACTAGACCAGCAATCAGTGACTGGGGCTGAATTTTGGCGAGCAGTCCTACCATCATGACCTGCGAATACTCAGTCAACGGCTGGGATTCTTGGGGAGGCAAAACGTACCGTGCTGCCCATCGAGTGTGCGACCAAGACGACACGTCGATCGTCTCGTGTTCTGCCAAAGGTGAGACAGGATGAGCCATGAGGGACACGGGCACTCACTTGAAGCCTTCAATCGTGGCTTTGAGCTTTGTGAAGTAGCCATCCCGTTTCTCGAGGTTATAATATGACAGCCTCCAGTCGTATGGGGCCAGATGCAGATTATTTGTGTCATAGTTTACAACAGCGAGATTTTCGACGATCTTTGACCTGCGTAGATGAGAGGTGATGAGGTTGTGGGGATGTCCTGCGCACGTACCACAGCCAGTATCCTTGAATGAAGCTGCTCGCGGCATCAATGCCTTCAGCTGCACGCACCTTAGCTCCGGGTGGATCGAGCCCGGAGATGGGGTCAAGCATGATAGCGGACATCCATCGCTCCTTATTGAACATCACCTGAGAGAGCATTGAGAAACCGCCCCAGAGCTTCTGGCGAAAGAATGGCCGATACTCCGGATTAGTCGACCATGACTCCAGGCCCTAGGTAGGACGTGATATCATAAACATGGGATACACGAAGCGCTAGACATACCGTAGAAATAATGCCGGGTATGAGGACGACAGGGTGCTTCGCGGTGAGCCCTCGCGCGGCCATAGCCTCGCCTACGGTGAATTCGAGTCCGTTGTTGTTGAGCTTCCATGGCTCGGGAATGCTACTCCGGAATTTACGCCATTCAGACTCGAAGAGGGTGAGGTCTAGCTGGGGGAAATCGAATTGAGGAAATTGGGGAACATTAATATCGTACTGATCAAGGAGAAGGGCGAGATGGGTTTGGAAGTCGGTAAAGTCTGTGGGTTGGATCAGAATAAAGCCTAGAAGGACGCCGACTGTGGGTGATCAGTCTCGTGTGAATGCCTAGGTAGACGAAGCGACTGTACCAAAGACGCCGAGAGGAAAAAGAAACCGCCTAGATGAGAAGAAGTGTCGACTTTTCTGCAGTAAGTCGGAAATAGAGGCCTTCGGGTCTGCCATGTGAAATTAGATGATAGTACATACCTCCTTCCTCAGGGCGACGACAGTCTGTGCAAGTTCCTGTTTTGAATGCTGTGATACTTCTTGCTTGCAGGATGAGCTGTCTGAGTCTGAATCTGAATGTTTCTTTCCCTGTGCACGTTTCCTGAGAGCCATGGTCATTGGTGGGGGAGAGGATACATGTATGCGCCTCGGGAGCTCGTTCAGGAAGCGCTTAGCGGAGCCACCTCTATGTAATGGCATCGACAGGCATCGACGCGGTCACATGGGAGGCGCGTTGTTGAAGGCGACGAACTTCCCACGCTGTGGGTTTCCACTCTTGTTCCGCCACCGTCAAGTTCAAGCCCTCGCTCGCCGGCCACACCTGCTCGCTCGCCGCCGCCGACAATGAGCGCCGGGTTACCCCTTCGAGATCGTCTCCAGTCTAATGAGGAGGACAATGGCTGGCTTTCCCGCCCAATCACGCCTCTCCGCATCGCGAAGCGCGACTCGCCCCAGCAGGGCACCCCGCTCGCCCGCAGGACATCGTCTAGTTATAAGCATCTCAAGCACAATCATCTTGTTTCCAAGTCTCCATTTCGCTCCCAAATCCCCACCCCCGCTAGGCCGTCGACCGTCCTCGCCCCCGCGCCTCGTCGCGTGAGCGGAGAGAAACGACCTCGACCACCGTCTATGATCGACCAGGCGGAAAACGAGCACCCGCTCGGCTTTAAGCGTCGCCAGTCCAAGGGCTTCCAGGGCCTGCTTCAAAAAGAGCCCGTCACAAAGAGTCCCTTTCGACATGGGCCGTCTGCAGATGCTGAGCTAGATCTCCCACCGCCCCCGCCCCCACCCAAGGTCCTCCGAGGTCCTCCAATCTCTGCTTCACCCGGCCGCTCTTCTCTTGTTTCAAAACGATTACACGGACCCCGCACTGTTGGAAATGGCTCCCTTACCCGACGACAGCGTCGCAAGACAGTGACATTCGATGAACGATGCGATGTCGTCGAATTTGACGTCGAGGAGGATGAGATAGATGAAAATCCATTCGATTCTGAAGACTCCGAGGACGAGGTTGACTCCACTGGTGACCTCCTGGAGCCACCGCCCACAGAAAGCGAGAGCTTTGACAGTTTGCAGCTCGGCGACGACAGCATCACAGGGCTGGTCGATTCAATGCTGAACGAAAACCCACAAACTCCTCCCCATGAGTCTCAGTCGCTTCCACCTGACACTGAAGCTGAAGATGGTGTTCCTTACGGGCGCACCCATCATGCAGAGCGGATTCTTAGTGCTCATCACCAGAACACCGAAGAGGTCCTTCCAACAACCGAGTCTATTTCGCCAGCAGCTGCTTCGTCCCCTCCTCCACTTACATTCTCGAGCACGCCTCCCAGGGCAACCTCCCCCGGGCTCAGCATGCCTCTCGGTCGATCGACGCATTCTGAACGTAGGCAAGCTCAGAGACGGGATGCATCTGACGGCGTGGATGAGGATGTGTTGATGCTCCCGCCCTCTCCGTCGCCTGCTAAACGAATCGGAACCCTTCCATGCTCTCGTGCCAATCGGGAGTCATTGATCCCGAGGATGGAGCTACCTGTGCCCTCTCCACGTGAGCGAACTGATGGTGAGTACAATGCCACTCCTTGCATTCTTTCATTCACCCTTTCTTCTCATACCGTCTTTAGTTTCCGCCGAAGACCCCTTCGAGCTTCCCCATAATTCGGACGAGCCACTGTCTACGGAAATGTCACGCGTTGTATCTTATGACGGCGACAGCAGCATGGATCCTGCCAACCTATCTATTGGCAATTCGGAGGTCTCTCTCGATGGAGTGCTCCGCGACGATGATGTGGAGGAAGATCCGAAGAATTTTGAGATTCTTTCTGAATCGCATCGATCCTCCCTCAGCCCAGACGGCCGCGGTGTTCAGGTCGAGGGTAATTCCTCACGCCCATCGACGCCTCTCAATGGCAGCGAGTCGTCCGCTCTTTCGACGTTTTCCGGCTTCCGGTTTACATCTCCCATTCCACGTCCACGGAGCAATTCACCTAGATTTTACGGCGATCTCATAATGCCGCGGGCAACGAGGTCGTCAGAATCACTTATTCCCGAGCGCGTGGGGTCGCCACTCCGGCATGCCGCTGCAACTATGAGTCTGCACGATCTGGCTGCTATTGTAAGTGGCACGCCCGAGAACGCGCGGTTCTCCCGGGCCACATTCACTGCCAAAGGTGCCGATCGTTCTCCAAACACGCCGGAAAAGCAGTCGGAAGTGGACCGACCTCCAAGCCCCCAGGAGACTAAGTGTGAAGGGATGAGCGGAGACCGATCATTCAAAGAAGGCGACACTGAGAGCTTCCATAGTCCCGCTCCCCCGCCCATGAGTAGGGACAATCACGCTTCGCACGACGGGGTCGTATCGATTCATACGGAGCCCCAAGCAATCGACCCTCCGCGGCCGTCAGTCCTTGCGCGCGCGAACACCGCAGATGAGCAATCAAAGTACGCGTTCGAGGGTCTTCGGCTTGACTTTGAGGACGGCTTTACGTCGAGCGGCAAGGCGACCTTCCTGGACATGGAGATGTCCGCCTTGGGACGAGGAGAGGTCCATCTTACCGACGTGAGTGCGCTGGATAGGTTCGTGGAGAGTGTCGCGCATGGGGTACCAGCTGGGTCACAAAGTATGTTTTTTCCGTCTTTATTTGTCGATTTCTTTGAAACTTTTCCTTTTATATCCTATCCTTCTTTGTGTCTTTTTGTTCTTTGTGTCCAATTCTCTTTTGATGAGCTGCATCTGGGAGAGTGGAAGGTGACATATTATTGATCCTATAGGCCCTGAAGACAAAGACATGACGAACCCCTGGGAGAAGCAGAGCCCACAGTCCGCGTCGGGGTCGGGGTCGGCATCATCGCATGCGCACTGGAAGTCGGAGTCGGGCCCTTTGCGACCCGAGTCACGCGCTATATCCAGAGATTCGTCGGCGTCGCCGCCCCCGCGGAGTAAAGATGCTATTCGTGCTCGCGACGAGCTTATTAAGGCGAAGAAGCGTGAAGCACGGCGGAGAGAAGAGCAAGAGGCGCTGGGGGTCTCGGTCTCAGCGCGCGTGAAGGCACTTCATGTGGGCAGGCCGACAAGAAAGCGGAGTATGAGCATGAGCGATGCGGACGCGATAGGCGAGGACGACAGCGAGAAAGGGAAAGGGAAAGGGTCGGAGTTCCAGCTGGACGATTTGCCGCTTGATAGCGAGGAAGACAGACTAGGAGACACTATTGACCGTGAGCTGAGGATAAGGGAGGGCTTGAGCAAGAGTGTGAGTAACGCTTTTAGACGGGCTGAATGAGTGCTGACTTGATACCAAAGCGGTATCGCGTGCGTGAGAGAGAGGGGACGATATACGCCAGCTCGGAGACGGAGAAAGTCTCGCATCTTGCCAGCGCGGGCGATGTGGATGGCGGGAAGGCGTGGAAGACGGTGAAGCGCCCGTCTGACATGGTGGGTCTTCGTTTGGTGCTCCGCGTAAAGAATGAGAGCTGACTGCGTTGTAGAATGAATATGCGAAGCAAATTCGCGAGCTGCGAGCCCAAGAGAATTCTGGTAAAGGGCACGGCAAGATCTTCGTGAGAGGTAAAGTCGTCAATAGCTTGGAGGACTCTGCTGACATATGCGTCAGTTCTGGGTTTGAAGAATCTCGTTGTCCCTATTCCACAACAACCTACAGCTATGACGTGCACTCTGAACAATGGGATACACTTCGTCACTACTCCCGAGAGCCGCCTGAGTACGGAATGTCGAATTGATCAAGAGTTCGAGCTGTACGTCCTGGTGCTGCCGATGTTATCTGATCTACGCCTAACGCACCGTGCTTGCTAGGATCGAGCACAGCAAGCTGGAGTTCACTTTGACAATCCGGGTTCGCCGAGATCCACATATTACTGCGCAACTCAAAGCAAATGTTCCTCCGCTTCCGCCATCGCGCCCTGCACCACTTCTCGTTCAACCTGCGCCCGCCCCTGCATCTAAAGGTGGTATGAGGATGTTCTTTCGAGGGTCTCCGAAGAAACCCATGAAACAGCTCCCTCAGACCCAGCCTCTTCCTGTTCCTAGTCCTCCTCCTGTCCATAGGATGACGGAGAATCTGGCACGATATCTTAAGTCAGATTGCACTCTCGCCAGGGCCTTTATCTCGTTCCGAGATATTAGCACACGTTGCGATACCAAGCTGTTCGAAACGAGCTATCCTTTGATCGGCCAGCGGGCTGAAACCAGTACGGTCTCGAAGACGATCCAGGTTGGCGAGCTCGTCTTGCAGGTGTTCAGGCTGCCGCCGCTGCCGGGTGTCCCAAATAACCAGCTTCCGCAAAGTTTGGAGGAGTGTCACCGTGGCCTGCGGCACATTGGCTGGCACAAGACTACGTATTATGAAGGTACTTTGACGCAGAATGGCGGTGATTGTCAGGTGAGTAGACTGGCTTTGTCCATTTGCACAGCGGTTGATTAGGCACGTCGACAGTCCTGGCGGCGGCGCCATCTACGGCTCACCGGCGCCAATCTCATCGCTTTCAACGACGTGACGAAGCGTGCTATAGCCACCATTGATCTCAAGAAAGCTATCGCTGTGGAAGATCGTCGAGACCCTCGCATTACTGCTATAAACTCAGCGTCAGGTGCTGGTAATCGAAGTGGCTTTGACGAGCTCGACGGGCCGTATGGTGTCGAGCGATCGTTCCGACTCGTGTTTCCAGCTAACCAGGAAATTATGTTCTTCGCTGACACGGACGAAGAAATGGCAAGATGGTACGATTTATTCGTTCTCGAAAGTGACGAGCAGCACTGATGCACAATCATCTCAATAGGTTGGACATCTTGAGGGCAATTGTAGGACGGATACCGCCGTATCCGCTCTGGGCGGAGCTAGTGTGGCAGAGGCAGCAGGAGACACATTCTCAAGCTGGATATCCGCAGTCACAACCCGTACCGCTACGTCACCATTGAAGTTTTCGAGTCTGGCTGTCTGCAGGTTGTTATTGCTTTCGGTGCATGTATACTATTTATGATCTTTTGGTCCGCATTCTCCTCTCGTCTTGTGTGCACCAGCAGTATGTCCCAGAATATGTTTTAGTAGAGCAATATATGATATGTTCATGCAGCTGATTGTGCACTGAGTTGTGTTCGGTCTACTGGTCTATCAGTGAAACCCCAGCTTAATGTTGCATGTTTGAACATAATCTGCATTGACAGTGTGCTTTGCTTGCAATTCTCATCAGGGAAATATACCTTTCGCTTTTTGCGCTTTTTTTGTGCTTTTTGTGCTTTTTTTTTTGTGAAAAAAGCAAAAAAGTAATGTTGCATATGTATTATGAAATTCATTCCAAGATATACATAACAAATAAAAGGTACAAAAAGTGTTAAAAAAAAAGAGAAAAAAAAGCAAAAGGTGTGTTTTCCTGATGTGCTCATCACTGATCTACAAAAGATATCATGTCATGAGAATCCCATGCATTGTAAAATATGTCAAATTTAGCTCCATGGTGCTACTTAATGTAGTATGGTAAGGGAAAAGGGGGAAAGTAGGGCAACATGTGAGAATTCCAAATGACCCAAAGAGAAAATTTGGTCTAGAGCAATTGCAATGAGACACTTATGTAATATAGGAGGCTGCACACTTTGCACGTGCCACCTGTAATTCCATCTTAGGATGTAGGCAGGACAACTCCTTTCATTGCTATTATTCCTTTGTAATGTGTGCAGCCATGCTTTACAATGCAACCAATACTGCTGTTACAGCTTCGAGGGGGGGGTTCTTTTTCTTTCCTAACTATTCGTTGTTGACCCTGTAACTGTACAACTGATCCCATCAGCTGATGTGTTTTATCTACATCAGCGTTTCATAACTATCATGTTTCATCTATATCACGTTTCACTTACATCACATCTCATCTCTATCATGTCTCATCTTTATCACTGATACAACCCAGTGA
>NW_012133264.1:50610-59358 GCF_000313525.1 Fibroporia radiculosa | reverse complement strand
GACGCACGTTATGGAGGTGATCACGTCCTTGTTGCGGAGCATGACGAGGTTCTGCACGAGGGACTTGCGCGTGTCGGGCGAGAGCGTGCCGTAGCTCTCGCGGAGGAGCGCGGCGAGGTGGGTGGGGAAGTCGGCGGTCTCCTTCGGGTAGCACTGCGCGACCTGCGCCGAGCACCGTCGGATGGGGTTTTCTACGTACACGTGAGACGACAACGACGCACCTGCGCGATGAAGGCGACGAGCTCGCGGAAATGCTGCGCCTGCTCGTCAGGGTTGATGTGGAAGATCTGGCGGATGCTGTTGTAGTGGTTCCATTGCTGCAGGAACTCCTCCTTGTACGCCGCGGGGTCGCGCTTGATGAGGTTCTGCAGTTGCGGCAGGTTCGAGGTGAGCAGCACGCCGCGCCCCATGTTGGACGTGAGGAGCGAAATTTAACCTGGAGGAGTGGCTGCAATTGGCAGGTGCCCCGCGCGAGTTGCCGCCAGGGACGAAGCCTTTGGACAATAAGACCAAACATATGCGGAGCGCCGAACACCCAGCGCCTCCACCGAACTTCGGCATACAAATAATGTGATATCTGCAGTTGATATTTAAAAAGTCCGGCTGGCGTCGCGCATCCCAGAGACTCAATCAAGACCCCTTCAACTGTCCACCACACATATCCGATCTTCCTTTCTGCAAGCGTGCCACAGGATGTCGGGGCAATACTGGACTGGAAGAACTCATGCTAGCTCAATGCGATGCTCTCCATAGCATTCAATAATACCGCTGAAATGCCGGATTGTTTCTGCACGTGGATTGTGGTGAGCACTCCGGATGTCCTCGTGCAGTAATCCCGTTCGAGCAACGTAGGTTCTATCGTGGCCCAGCGAGCGGGTTTTCTGGATCCAAATTATGCGCGAGGGGTGCGCCAATGGGCCGAATGTGCTGTGCAATGGTCTCACCGCATGCTCGTGCCGCATATCAGTCTCTCTCTCATGAGATCCATCCTAGCCGCTTCATCCTCGAGTCCTCAAGGAAGCGCCATTTGGTTGAGCCCGAATGTATTGTTCACCCCATGTCAACGCCTGCCACAAACTCGTCCCCCCCTGCACCAAGAGGGGTACACATTGCCGTTACAATCTTCTCATTACTGATGACTGCGGGTGTCCGAACATGGACGAGGACACAGATATCAAACAGTGACACGTTTCGCATCCCGCACGGCCCTATGGTATGTAATGGCAAACTCTCGTGTATGTGCTCGTAGCTTGGCAGATTACGCCCATGCAGCTGTTGTTTTTCTTGCATTGTCCATTGGGGTGATGGCTAGACCGAGAGCCAATCCTGAGGTATTCTACCCAGAGCAGTTCGAGAATATGGAGACTGTCGAGAAGGATCCACGCTTTCGTTTTTGCTGGTGCGGTACGTCGCGTTGTTTGGTCAGTTACCCAGCATCGATAGATCTTTCTAGCGAACTTCTGATCTGTGCACAAGCTCCAGCCTATTATGCTTCCCTATATAAACTGGTGGCCATGATACTGGTATTGTCGTCAATTCAATGCTCAGAGATCCAGATATCTATCTCAACTGACACACTCTACCCTGAGCATTTGAAAACATGGATGCAATCGAGAGTGCATTGAAGGACCTCAACAAGTCAATTTTTGGCTTTGGCCGACAGTATATCACATCATCGATATTAGGCCATTGGACGCATTGATAACTCTTGGTAGTGACATCCTCTGAGAACATTTGGCTGGATAACGTCGGTATTATACGTCGGGGAAACCAGTGAGACACTCATTCCCAAACATGCATTCACATCGGGGGCTTCCAGTTCAAATGTCTCGTTTGCCGAGACTTGATCATTTGATGAGTACGAATGACGGTATCAGTCATTTGTTCGCGGGCAATTTCTCAAGCCAGGGGAGATCGCATGTACTCAACGTAAGGATTGCAATACAATGCTACAACGTCGGATAATGTTGCTCATTCCGCGAAAGGTTCACCCCTTGAAAGGATCTATACATCCACACACAATACAACACGACGGGAGACTCTGGGATAAGTGAGGCATAGACAACGTGATCGATAATATACCAGTCATAACAGCGAGAGCATTGTCAAAACAACAGGTAGGACGAACCGTATCACGTTCTCTGTCGACCATGAATACATAATTCAGGCAGCCGTCGACGTAAGTCAACAACCAAAAGCTTTTAGCGTAGGGGTATAATTCATCATGTTGCAGCGGCAGGCGCGGGAATGGTCTCTGCAACTGCTGTTTTCTCGCTGCTTTCTGGGGCAGTGGCTGAGGGTGTCCTCCCCCGGCCTCGACCCCTGCCTCCTCCGCGCACAGCCCCTCGTATGCCGATTGATTGACGTGGTCCCTTACTTGCATCGTCGCTCTGCTCGGCATTTTTAGCCGGTTTCCATTCACGATTTGACTTTCCAGAGTCCCATTCTCTGCTTTGCATCTGGGGTAAAGCTGTTTAGAAGGTGCTAAAACTAGATAAATGCTACCTACCTTTTCCATCTTGTTGCGGGCGTTCTGTTCGCGAGTTCGATCAATGTTCTCCTGTACTTTCTTGTTCCTCGCTGCCTTCATACGCTCAACCTGTTGTGTCTTCTTGAATGCCTCTTCGTCTGCTTGTACATCCTAGATCGCATTTGAGCAAATGAACAAGGCATACAATATGAAGTCAGCGTACAATGCGTCTCTGTTTGATCTTCTCATTTTGTTCCCTTATCCGCGTCATGCGTTCCGCCAGCTCCTCGTCGCTTGGCTTGTCCTGGGGCCAATGTAATTCCCTTCAGCGGATTTCGAGGACAACAGGAGCGTTACACACTCGTTGGCCACCGGTCTTGAATCGGTCGACGTTCACATATGGTTTCTTCTTCTCCTTTGCCTCGGACCTCTTACCCTCGGACACTGGTGACCTTGCTTCCTCATCCGGCGGCGCCTCATCCACACCCTCTGCAGACTTTGAGGCACTCGCGTCTTCGGCTGACAGCGCTGTACTAGCGTCGTCCGCGGCAGCTTCTGGAGAACCAGACGACTCCGGATCGTCCTTGATCTTGAGAGCATCCAAGTCCAGACCGAGAGAATTCGAAGCGGAGTCAGCAGAGCTGTCCATGGTGGGCGGTGTAGACGAGTTGGAATGAGAGGTGTTGGCGAGAGGTGTCGAGGCGCGAGCCACGGTCGCGACGCGCCTGCGCCGAGATCGGAGACTCGGTGGAAGTTGCCGACGTGTGATCTCATCCCATTGAAGGGCGCGCGATTTTGAAGTAACAACAGACTCTCATCGATCGTATATAACGCGGGCTCGCACTCGTCTCTCCCCAGCACCTCTCTGCCATTGCCCACCATGTCTCTCGCAAACAAACTCTCCATCACAGACCTCGACCTCAAGGGCAAACGCGTCCTCATCCGCGTCGACTTCAATGTCCCCATGCAGGATGGCAAGGTCACCAATCCCGCTGTAAGTCCGATTGTCTGACACAATCGTACATCGCCGCTCACGCTGGGAATCAGCGTATTGTTGCAGCTCTCCCCACCGTGAAGTATGCCTTGGACAATGGTATGTTAGGCTGAAACGCATAGGGTCATCCCGACTAACGCCGAATACAGGTGCCTCCAAGGTCATCTTAATGTCTCACCTTGGCCGTCCGAATGGCCAAGTCGTTCCCAAATACTCTCTCGAACCGGTCGCGGCAGAGGCTGAGAAACACCTCGGCAAGCCGATCATTTTCGTGCACGAATCTGTTGGCCCCGATGTCGAAAAGACCATCAATGAGGCTGCTCCAGGCTCCGTCATTCTTCTCGAAAACCTGCGGTTCCACCTGGAGGAGGAGGGATCAGCCAAAGACAAGGACGGAAAGAAGACCAAGGCAGACCCTGCCAAGGTAAACGAGTTCCGAGAGGGCTTGACCAAGCTTGGAGATGTCTACGTCAACGACGCCTTTGGAACTGCTCACCGTGCACATTCTAGTATGGTCGGCGTTAAGCTGCCTCAGCGCGCTGCCGGCTTCCTCATGAAGAAGGAGCTTGACTACTTCGCCAAGGCCCTCGAGAGCCCCGAACGTCCGTTCCTCGCGATCCTTGGTGGTGCCAAGGTTTCGGACAAGATCCAGCTGATTGAGAACATGCTGGACAAGGTGAGCAGATCAAAAGCATCACGAAACTGGGTCCCCGAGACTCATCGCTCATGAAGGTAAACTCGCTGATCATCTGTGGTGGAATGGCCTTCACTTTCAAGAAGACTCTCGATAACGTATCGGTATGTGCCCCACGTAAACAGTCCCCTCTTGTGTGCTAATATTGTCAAACATAAAGATTGGCAACTCGCTTTTCGATGCCGCTGGCGCGGAAAAGGTTGCAAGCCTTGTGGAGAAAGCAAAGGCGAACAACATCAAAGTTGTCTTCCCGATAGACTTCATCACCGCAGATAAGTTTGACAAGAATGCAACTGTGAGCGCGCCTGATAACGTATTATTACCTGGAGCTGAGCTACCACCTAGACCGGAACTGCCGATGACACGAACGGCATTCCGGAGGGCTGGATGGGTCTTGATTCTGGCCCCAAGAGCCGGGAATTGTTCAAGGCCACTGTTTTGGAGGCCAAGACGATCCTCTGGAATGGGTTAGCGGAATGTTGTTGGTTCGCTGAAGACCTACTGACCGGTACACATACAGCCCACCAGGTGTGTTTGAATTCCCAGCCTTTGCCGAAGGTTCCAAGGCGCTTCTCGATGCAACAATCGAGGCTGTCCAGAAAGGTGCCACTGTCATCATCGGTGGAGGTGACACTGCGACGGTAGCTGCTCAGTATGATGCTGAGGACAAGCTGAGCCACGTCAGCACAGGTGGTGGCGCCAGTCTCGAGCTGCTTGAGGGAAAGGTAGGGTGGCTGCTTGCCTGGGTATATTCTCTTGTTGACGACGGTCCTGCGATATTCAGACCCTGCCCGGTGTTGCGGAGCTCAGCCAGAAGTAAACTCGAAGGAAGGTTGCGCGAGTGTACGAGAAGAATTAAATTAGCAAGTATTGCCTGTAGCGACGAACGAGCATCTAGACAGTCCCGGGCCGTTTGTAATGTAGATTTTGCCTCAAAGCTATCATGAAGCGGACGAAAGCATCCCTATGAGGTAGGACTCATGGCCTACTTATGCCTTCATCTAACGGCACGGATTTGCGAAGCGCAACAGAGCGCAACATCTCAGATGAATTTCAAATGGCCTTGTGAGGGAGTCGGATCTGCACGTGATCGAGGGAGCCGTATGACGGATCTTTGGTTGTGAGATGGCGGGAAGGCTCCCCTACCGTGAGACTGGCAGCCTGCAGCGGTCGTTCGACAATACGGTACATCTAGGTATTACTTCAGAGAACCGAAAGATGGCTCGAGCTCGTCGCCGCTCTGGTAGGTCCACTCAGAAATCCCCTGAGGAGTCAGGGGGTGTAGACGACTCTGCTGCGCCGTCCAAGCAGGAGGGTGACGCCCAGCCCAACGCGCAGGACGATAACACCTGTCCTGCATGCAATCCGGAGGGTACTGAAGAGTGGGCTGCGGCGGACAAGGAGAGCTGGGTCCGCTGTGATGCATGCAAGACGTGGTACCATTGGCGCTGCACCGGAGACGGTGGCGACTTGGACGCGGTCGATAAGTGGTCAGCGCGATTCGTGCATTTTGCCGCTCCAGAGCAGCAGCTGATGCCGTTGCCTTTTGTTCCTCTCCATTGTGCCACTTCCCTCGCACCAGGTTCTGTAAGCCATGCACAGCGCAAGACTCGTCCCGCGTTATTACCATGAAGCCGCCTGCGCGCAAATCCGCTCGGAAACGTACACAACGCGACTACGCCGGCTTACACAACTCCGGAGCAGAGGCAGATCCGGACAGGTGGTTGCGCATGCTGGAAGGAAAGGATTTCGAGCCTGACCCGTTCAAACGGATGAACGGGGACGAGGTGAGTTTGGAGTGGTTGGATACCGATGAGACAGCGATGCGGGAACCTATCGTCATCGAAAGCTCTGAAGGGCTCGGTATGAAGATGCCCTCGAAGGATCTCACTGTTGAGGACGTGGCAGAGATCATAGGAGAGAGCACTCCCGTGGAGGTTATCGGTACGCCAGTTTCACAGTATATAGGCTGAACATCGGCTGTATGACTTTTGTAGATGTCGCCACTCAGTCAAATCTCCCTGGGTGGACTTTGGGCAAGTGGGCAGAGTACTATGGCCTTGACGCTTCTGCGAGGGACAAAATTCGGAACGTTATATCGCTTGAGATCTCCGGTACAGAACTGGCCGACAACGTCTTGCCACCAAGATTGGTCCGGGAGCTAGATTGGGTAGAGAAGTATTGGCCTAATACCAAGAAAGGCAGAGGACATGCCTATCCCAAAGTACAGCTATACTGTCTTATGGGTGTGGCCGGTGCTTGGACTGTGAGTCTCTACTTGTATCTTAGACTGCCGATGTTCTTACCAGCGGCGGCGTCAGGATTGGCACATCGATTTTGCGGGATCCTCCGTCTATTATCATATTTTACACGGCTCAAAAGTACGACTGTTCCCATTTTCCTCGTGCTTACACAAGCGCTGATGTCATATATTAGGTGTTCTATTTTATTCGCCCCACTCCAGCCAACCTGGCTGCCTATGAGCGATGGTCTGGCACTGAGATGCAGAATCATTCCTGGCTGGGTGACATGGTTGACGAAGTATTCAAGGTTGAGTTGCATGACGGCAACACCATGATTATCCCTACTGGCTGGATACATGCTGTTGTAAGTTGGCCACCTCACTCACTTGTCCGTTACATTCATACCTTCTGAAAATTACTTCCAGTACACCCCGGTTGATACCTTGGTTTTTGGAGGAAATTTCCTGCATTCGTACAATGTGTCCACACGTGAGCAAAATTTAAAGCAACAAAGGCGTGGTATTGATTTTTGGTATCCATTCAGAGCTGAAAGTACGTGATATTGAGATTGCCACGCATGTACCAAAGAAATTCCGATTTCCATTCTTTGTTCGGTCAGTACGATTCAACATCTGCAGGACGTTGTTGACATGGCTACTAGGCTTTGCTGGTATGCTGGTGAGAAGTACCTCCGTGATCTGAAAGCTAAAGAAGAGTTTGCGCCGCGTGTGCTCGATTCCGTCGAAGCTCTGGCCGAGTTCCTTGTGTCTGAAGCACGGACTATGGAGCGCGGGACCGAGCAGGCCAAGAAGGAAGCTAAAGAGCAAGTACCTGGCGATCGTGTCAAGGACGCACCCGCTTTGGCACGTGAGCTGCGCTGGAGAGCCCGCTTAGCGGCTGGATATCCCAGCGACGATGAAGGACGCAATAAGCGGAAGAAGAATGGCGCTACCGAATCAGCTAATGGAATTAGCAAACGAAAGCGCTCTCTTGCGGACGCTGACGAAGACAGCACAGGGCCATTCCGAAACTTTAGGCGCAGACTGTGGGAGAGGGTGTCCGAAATCCCCTCAGAAAAGGAGAGCCGAGTCTTGAAGCTGCCTCGGCCCAACGATGCAGGAGGTGATTGGAAGGATCAATGGGTGCTGTGGAAGGAAGAGATGGACAGTGCGGAGGGTGGAGATGAAGTGTTCGTGGACCGACGGCGCGATGTAATTGTCAAGGTGCGGAGGACAGAGAAGGGTGTTGAGCGGCAGAGAGTGGAGAGGGTGCTCGAAGACTGGATCTGGAACGCGGACCCTGTGTCGCCAGCTTCGACTGCAGTTCTGAAAGAAGAGCATGGTGTGCCTGCTTCTGAAATCCAAGGCCAGGAGGTAACGCCCCAAGCCAGTAACAACTCGGATGCGAAGAAGTCCAAGCCTGAAGAAGCGGTGAAGATGGAGATCGACGGTGCGGGTGTTGAGAGTAGTGTACTTGCGGCAGGTGTCGCTGCGGCCGCTGCGTAATGAACTAATAGTATTAGCTATTGTTATTGACTACAGTATGAGTATGTATGTATTTTGCCATACAAGCTCGAGGATTTTCATGTGAGCGGCATGGTCGTCGGCGCTACGTGAGATAAGGCTGATCGCACGCCAGTGATCAGCAACTTTCTTTCCTCGCCGGCAGGTACGCTCGTCCTTGAAGCAGCCCCTCCAGCATACCCAGCACATCTCTATACCTCTTGGAGAAGCCATCTTCGGTAAATCGTCTACTCGTGCTGCCAAACTCATGTCCGACGTGCAAGACCACCAAACACTGCCAGATCCCCGGCAGGCTCGTCGTCAGGGTGTGCTCCCACCGCCCGACCAGCATCGCATGCCCATCCATCGCCACACCCAGGACGATTTTGCTTATTCTGAGGACTATCTTCCGCCTCCTAATGGTGAGCTTGCCGCGTCGTCTCTCCGACTAGCTGTGCCAACCCTAACAACCCTTCACGCTCGCCCGACGGCCTTCACCTGTCACAGCAGCGAATGCGCTCATGTGCCACCAAAACTATTCCGTTCCATCTTTCCCATCGCACCCACACCCCGACGACCAGCAAGACTCATACCCGCCCATGCCTCCTCCCTACGAAGCTACCGAAATGTTCGACAACTTCAGCAACATGCAGATAAGCGACCCTTCCCGAGGACCAGGTCCACAGGCGAGCAACTATGGTGATCCTATTCCCAGAGCGGGAACATCCATGTCTATGCACTCTGTTGCATCCGTCCCACATCCACAGCGAATGCCCCAGCGTCCCGGACTGCCTGTATCACCCGACCAGGGTTTTCGACGCATGCCTCCTGGCCGTCCTAACGAC